>NC_089747.1:37913726-37948726 GCF_040412425.1 Macrobrachium rosenbergii
TTTTTGGTATCAAGTTCTTTTCAAAACCTGTTGATTTTATCTTCAACTTTAAATATATGTTTGCAATCAGGGTTACCGATTTTTTGAAACTTGCTTCCATCACTGAGAATAGACTCCATGTTACTGATATAATCATCTCTGTTTAAGATAACAGCACCTCTACCCTTATCAGGTTTAGTAATTACCAAATTTTCGTTTTTTGCCAAGTTCTTCAGAATATTCAAGTCCGTTCCCTTAAAAAAAGGTGTCCAACTGGTAGTCATTTTTCTAAAAGTTTGTTGAGAAATATCCGATAATTCCGTTTGTAATTTGCTGATATGAATATTGAAAGGTTGACTCTTTAACCCATGGAATAGTGATTCTAAAGGTAAAAAAAAACTGGCATAATTAGGTTTGTAACAAGGCATGCAGAAGTCTAATCCCAGAGATAATAAAAATTCATCTCGTTTTGACAATACATAAGAGGACAGATTAAAAATTGAACTCACACTATGGTTAAAATGAGGAAGGAGAACACCAAGGCTTTGCAATTTTATGCTATGACAACGTTGAATGCTAGTGATATGGTTAGATATGTTTTTGTTAAAAAGAATTTGAAAAATAATAAAATCGATAAAAGACAAGGTGCTGCGAACATGTTGATACAAATCTTGTACAATAGACAAATGTTTAGTTACATAAAAGTTTTTTGCATTAATTTCCATGCTTAATAATTTGTTAGTGGCATCAGCATAGAATTCAGTACGGTACAAAGAGGCACGATACAATTTAAATTTAATAAAATTTTGAACAATTTTGTTGAGGTGACAATAATGTAAAAATCCAGGTCTAATTTGGCTTTCTCGAGTTTCTTTGCAGTCGTCTCCAGGGATCTGCAGTAGGACAGAACATCTGCGCCTTAGCGTCTCCGAATTAACTGATGAAAGTGTAAATCCTCGGAAGGGGGAGGGGAGGGTGAACGGAAGATAGAGGTGGTGGGAAGGGGAAGGGGAGGGTGAACGGAAGATAGAGGGGGTAGAAAGAGGAAGGGGAGGGTGAATGGAAGATAGAGGGGGTGGGTAAGGGGAGGGGAGGGGAGGTGAACGGAAGATAGAGGGGTTGGAAGGGGCAGGGGAGGGTCAACGGAAGATAGAGGGGTGGAAAGGGGAAGGGAGGGAGGGTGAACGGGATATAGAGGAGGGAGAAGGGGAAGGGGGGGAGGGTGAACAGAAGAAGGAGGTGTTGGGTGGGGGGAGGGAGGGTGAATGGAAGATAGAGTGGGTGGGAAGGGGAAAGGGAGGGTGAACGGAAGACAGAGTGGTGGGAAGGGGGAGGGGAACAATAGGGAAAGGGGAGGAGGGGAACGGAAGATAGAGGGGTGGAAAGAGGGAGGGGATGGGGAACGGAAGACAGAGGGAGTGGGAAGGGGGAGGGGAGGGTGAACGGAAGATAGAGGGAGTGGGTAGGGGAAGGAGGAGGGGAGGTGAACAAAACGTAGAGGGGATGGGAAGGGGAGGGGAGGGTGAACGGAAGATAGAGGGGGTGTGAAGGGGGAGGGAAGGTGAACGGAAGATAGAGGAGGTGGGAAGGAGAAGGGGGAGGGGAGGGTGAATGGAAGACAGAGGGGGTGGAAAGGGGGAGGGGAGGGTGAATGGAAGATAGAGGGGATGGGGAGGTGAAAGGAAGACAGAGGGGGTGGAAGGGGAGGAGAGCAGTAGGGGAAGGGGGAGGAGAGGGAAACAGAAGATAGAGGGGTGATAAGGGGGAGGGGGGGTGAACGGAAGATAGAGGGGTGATAAGGGGGAGGGTGAACGGAAGATAGAGAGGGTGGGTAGGGGGGATGGGAGGGGAGGTGAAAGGAAGATAAAGGGGGTGGAAGGGAGGGAGGTGAACGGAAGATAGAAGGGGTAGGAAGGGGAAGGGGAGGGTGAACAGAAGATAGAGGGGATGGGTAGGGGAGGGGAGGGGAGGGTGAGCGGAAGATAAATGGAGTGGGTAGGGGAGGGGAGGGGAGGGGGTGAACGGAGGATAGAGGGGTGGGAAGGGGGAGGGGAGAGTGAACGGATGACAGAGGGGATGGGGAGGGTAAACGGAAGACACAGGGGTGGGAAGGGGGAGGAAAACAGTAGGGGAAGGGCGAGGGGAGGGGTAACGGAAGATAGAGGGGTGGAAAGGGTGAGGGAGGGTGAACAGAAGATAGAGGGGGAAAGGGGAGGGGATGGTGAACGGAAGATATAGGGGTTGGATTGGGGGGGGGGAGATGAACAGAAGACAGAGGGGGTGGGAAGGGGAAGGGGGAGGAGAGTGTGAACGGAAGATAGAGGTGGTGGGAAGGGGGAAGGGGAGGGTGAACGGAAGATAGAGGGGTTGGGTTGGGGAGGGGGAGATGAACAGAAGACAGAGGGGGTGGGAAGGGGAAGGGGAGGAGAGTGTGAACGGAAGATAGAGGGGTGGAAAGGGAAAGGAGGGTGAATGGAAGATAGAGGGGTGGGTAGGGGGAGGGGAGGGGAGGTGAACGGAAGATAGAGGGGTTGGGAAGGGGAGGGGGGGTGAACGGAAGATAGAGGGGTGGAAAGGGGAAGGGAAGGGAGGGTGAATGGGATAGAGGAGGGAGAAGAGGAAGGGGGAGGGAGGTGGAGAGAAGAAGGTGTTGGGTGGTGGAGGAGGGTGAATGGAAGAAAGAGTGGGTGGAAGGGGGAGGGAGGGTTAACGGAAGATAGAGGGGATGGGTAGGGGAGGAGGGGAGGGTGAGCGGAAGATAGAGGAATGGGTAGGGGAGGGGCGGAGGGTGAATGGAAGATAGAGGGGGTGGGAAGGGGGAGGGGAGGGTGAAAGGATGATTAAGGGGATTGGGAGGGTGGACAGAAGAAGGAGGTGTTGGGTGGGGAGGGTGGACAGAAGAAGGAGGTGTTGGGTGGGGAGGGGAGGGTGATTGGAAGAGAGAGTTGGTGGGAAGGGTGAGGAGGGGTTAACGGAAAATAGAAGAGGTGGGTAGGGGGGGAGGAGGGAGGGTGAATGGAAGATAGAGGGGGGAGGGAAGTGGGAGGAGGGGTGAAAGGATGATTAGGGGAATGGGAGGGTGAACGGAAGACAGAGGGTAGGAAGGGGGAGGAGAACAGTAGGGGAAAGGGGAGGAAGGGGAACGGAAGATAGAGGGGTGGGAACGGGGAGGGGAGGGTGAACGGAAGATAGAGGAGTGGAAAGGGGGAGGGGAGGATAAACGGAAGATAGAGGGGGTTGGTCGGGGAGGGAGGGGAGGTGAACGAAGATAGAGGGGATGGGACGGGGAGGGAGTGTGAACGGAAGATAGAGGGAGTGGGAAGGGGAAGGGGGAGGAGAGAGTGAACGGAAGATAGAGGAGGTGGGAAGGGGAAGGGGGAGGGGATGGTGAATGGGAGATAGAGCGGGTGGAAAGGGGAAAGGGTAGGGAAGGTGGACAGAAGATAGAGGGGTTGGGTAGGGGGAGGGGAGGGGAGAGTAAACGGAAAATAGAGGAGTGGGAAGGGTAGGGATGAGTGGACGGAAGATAGAGGGGGTGGAAAGGGGAGGGGAGGGTGAACGGAAGATAGAGGGTGGGAAGGGGGAGGGGAAGGTGAATGGAAGATAGAGGGGATGGGAATGGGGAGGGGAGAGTGTACAGAAGATTGAGGCAGGGAAGGGGAGGGGAAGGTGAATGAAAGATAGAGGGTGTGGAAAGGGAGGGGAGGGTGAACGGAAGATAGAGGGTGGGAAGGGGAGGGAGGGTGAATGGAAGATAGAGGGGATGGGAATGGGGAGGGGAGAGTGTACAGAAGATTGAGGCAGGGAAGGGGAGGGGAAGGTGAATGAAAGATAGAGGGGTGGGAAGGGCAGGGGAGGGTGAACGGAAGATAGAGGGGGTGGGAATGGGAAGGGGAGGGGAGGGTGAATGGATGATAGAGGAGTTGGGAAGGGGAAGGGGAGGGAGGGCGAATGGAAGATAGAGGAGGTGAGAAGGGGAAGGGGGTGGGGAGGGTGAATGGAAGATAGATGGGTGGGAAGGGGAGTGGAGGGGAGGGTGAACGGAAGAAAGAGGTGGGAAAGGGAAGGGGGTGGGGAGGGTGAATGGAAGATAGAGGGGGGTTGGAAGGGTGAGGGGAGGGGAGGTGAATGGAAGATAGAGGGGGTGGGAAAGGGTAGGGGAGGCTGGATGGAAGATAGAGGGGTTGGGAAGGGGAGGGGAGGGTGAACGGAAGACAGAGGGGTGGGAAGGGGAGGGGAGGGTGAATGGAAGATAGAGGCAGTGGGAAGGGGAGGGGAGGATGAACGGAAGATAGAGGTTGGGAAGGGGAGGAGGGGGAATGGAAGATAGAGGAGGTGGGAAGGGGAAGGGGGTGGGGAGGGTGAATGGAAGATAGAGGGATGGGAAGGAGAGTGGAGGGAGGGTGAACGGAAGACAGAGGGGGTGGGAAGGGAAGGGGAGGGTGAACGGAAGAAAGAGGTGGAAGGGGAAGGGGTGGGGAGGGTGAATGGAAGATAGAGGGGTTGGAAGGGTGAGGGGAGGAGGTGAATGGAAGATAGAGGGGTGGGAAATGGTAAGGGAGGGTGGATGGAAGATAGAGGGGTTGGGAAGGAGGGGAGGGTGAATGGAAGATAGAGGCAGTGGGAAGGGGAGGGGAGGGGTGAACGGAAGATAGAGGTTGGGAAGGAAGGGTAGGGGAACGGAAGATAGAGGGGGTGGGAATGGGGAGGGAGGGTGAACAGAAGACAGAGGGTGGGAAGGGGGAGAGGAGGGTGAACCGAAGATAGAGGGGGTGGGAAGGGGGGAGGGGAGGGTGAACTGAAGATAGAGTGGGAGGGAAGGGGAAGGGGGGAGGGAGGGTGGACAGAAGATAGAGGGTGGGAAAGGGGAGGGCACGGTGTACAGAAGATAGAGGGGTGGGGAGGGGAGGGAGGGTGAACTGAAGATTGAGGGGGTGGAAAGGGGAAGACAGAGGGGAGGGTGAACGGAAGATAGAGGGTAGGAAGTGGAGGGGAGGGTGAATGGAAGATAGATGGGGTAGGAAGGGAGGGGAGGATGAATGGAAGATAGAGGGGGTGGGTAGGGGAGGTGAGGGGAGGGGAGGGGAGGGTGAACGGCAGATAGAGGGGTGGGTAGGGGGAGGGGAGGGGAGGATGAATGGAAGATAGACGGAGTGGTAAGAGGGAGGAGAGGGTGAACGTATGGTAGAAGGGGTGGGTATGGGAGGGGTGGGTTGGGTGAACGGAATATAGAGGGGTTGGAACGGGGAGGGAGGGTGAACGGAATATAGAGAGGGTGGGAAAGGGGAGGGAAGTCATGTTCCTCTATTGGAAAAGAGTAAAAATCATCTCCACTGAACATAAACGATAAATAAAAAATGTTGTATTTCTGCAATTCACACCCAGGTGTGTCTGTGTGTTTGTGTGTGTGTGTGTGTACGAGGGGCAGGGGGGAAGAAAGTCTGTCTTCCTTGCAAGAACAGACGGACCTACCCGGCTTAGTTATGTAGTGAAGTGTTGTTACCAAAACACCCGATAATTATTATTATTCCAAACCTCATTTACATCGACTTTATAATGAAATACGGCATCATGACGCTATGAAGTAGTCGCTATAACAAATTCTGAATGTAAAACGAAGAAGAAACGATCGAATTCATGCAGACATTTGCATTTGAATGAATAAAAAAAATTAAATACTTTCATCGTACATCTGGTGCATTGGTTAGAGCCAGCAACTACTATGCATGCACGAATTTGGAAGATGAATGGCGTGTGTATGTGTTTCAGGAGAAAGTTTTGAACTTGCTGGTTTAGGTCCATTGCTTTATAACTTTGAAATATGGTTTGTAACGAAGCCAAAAATATTTAATTTAGCAGACTTTTTAGCTAATACAACTAAAGAGGAAATCTGCATTTGAAAAATTGATGTTGTAGGGGATTTATTGTTGCAGGTTAATCATATGTCTGACAATGCCTGGAAGAAAACCTGGAGTGGTCAGGTGAAAAGTTACCGCAACCCATACAGCAACTGAAGGAAAACCTGACGGAATTGGTAAAAACGAAAGTTTCATTAAATTTGTCTGGTTTAATATCTGTCATGGGGGTATGGGTTTGATTTTGAGATATAACCTTCCTGGGGTCATATAGGGGCCACATGCCAAATTTTGTCTGGATCAGTCAAACGGTTCAGATTTCTAAAGCACACAAACATACAATCATTTACTTTTATATATATATGCAGTATATATATATATATATATATATATATATATATATATATATATATATATATATATATATATATATATATATATATATATATATATATATATATATATATATATATATATATACAACTGTATTTCAATATGCTTTTCTGTAACCTGTTTTTTGCTTTCACATATCGATATCTAATTCTTTTTGAAACTTTTGCCTCAGTTAAATGCGATAGTATGAACAAGTTGGAAAAATTGCAGACGGAAATGAATAGCAAACACTGGTGATCATACATCAGTTCTGAACAGACACTGGCCGCTCTCGCCCCGCCCCCCCCCCCTCCAAAAAAAAAAAAAAAAAAAACTTATGAGTTTAAGCATGGCTCACCCAATGAAATTATGCATCCAATAATTTATTCAGCCATCTCAAAACATGTAATTTCAGCGAATTATATTTTTTAAAGTAAGCATTTAATATCTCTTTAGCTAATTAAAGTCCTTACTCCTTCTAACAAGACCGACCATTTGCATCTCAACAGAAATGGATAAACTAGAGAGGAAACACGAATCTAATCGAAAATGAAACATTTCCATCTACTTAAAGGAGAACATGTTCAACAAAACGAAGTAATCCATTCAAAATTTTAGCATACCCTCAAGTTAAAGCAGGATAATTAAATAAAACAGTTACTTATAAGCCTTTCCATTCAATTACGAAGAAAGTAAATGATTCAGTCCCCACCCTATTTAAAGAAATAAGACAATTGACACGATACAACTTTCTGAAACCTTAAATCACGGTCAAGACTGAGCAGTTCAAAAGGGTCCTTTTTCTAACTTTATCGCTCTCGAAATGTAATCGCTGGTTACATTTTCGGGAAATCCAGTGCATAAATTTCTATTGTGCAACAATCACAACCTTTTTGCAGGTAAATAAGTAAGAAAACAATATTAGGTAACACATTGCAACCCCATGAAGAAATTCAAATAAGCAAAAAAGAAATAACGCTAGCACCATCCCTCTCTCGGAGAAAATCATTTAAGATAATCCTTCTATAATAGTTAATCGATGGCTGGCCAAATGGCTTTTCCAGTATGTCAGCTTTAAGCTGAAGAGGCTTAAGAACAAGGTGCCAGAATTCTAATGGGACGCTATTTATATGTACTTGTAAGTGACATATCACTTTCATGAAGAACTTTCAGATGGCCCAAAGAACATTAGGCATCAGGAGATGCTATTCTGCTGGCTCTTGGGCCTCACCTTAACGGAAGTAACAGGTAACAATGGGCTTAACAGCAAGCGGGGCTGTAACAGAGTTAACAGTGTGCATGATAGAGTTATGTGTTTGCATAACAGAATTAATAGTAGGATATCGGTAGGTGTAATTGATATAACAGCAGGCATAACAGAATAAACAATAGACATAACAGAGTTAACAATTAGAATAATAGAGTTAACAGTTCCTGCAGGTATACAGACTAAACCGTTGGTGTAACAGACTCAACAGCAAGCAAAACAAAGTTAACAGTTGGTTTAATAGAGTTAACAATTAACAGTATGTATAACAAGACTTAATAGTTAACAGTATGAGTAAAAGATTTAGCAGCTGGTCTAACAGTCTAACAGAGTTAAAAGTTTAGCTCAAGGATAACAATGGGTGTAACACTTAACAGTGGGGTAACAGAGTTAATAGTAGGTATAAGTGTAGCAGAGTTAACAGTATGCGTAAAAAAGTTGCCAGAGTATGTACCAGAGTTAACATTGGACGTGACACTTAACAGGAATCTAACAGGTTACTAGCGATTAGCAGAGTTCGCTGTGGGTGCACCAGAGCTGACGTGAGGCGAAACAGCCCCAACAGTAGGTACAACACTTTTTTTTTACTGTTACATTTGTAGTGGTAGCGTAGAACTTTTTTCTTACTTTTGGAACCAGCAAATTTGGTTTTAAGTGTTAGGATAAGAAGGCGTCACGCCAGTACGGGATCACTGCTCTCAAGGGCACCCCATGACAGTGATTTTATGTTTTTTTTCTCTATGAGTTTAGGTACTCTTCAAGAATAAAATAACATGGGCGACTTAAGAAAATTTATTGCGCAATTACTTTTCTTGGTGTGATGTATAACTTTGAAAGTTGATGGCGTGGCAACAGATGGCCAGAGAATTTTTTAGAAACTTTATCAAGACTTAATGAGGTATCAAAAGTTAGGTATTCCTTCTCACAATATAATTATACTTTACTAAAAACTGATATTTTATCGTATTATAAAACACAGATCGTTGCGCGATGTAAAAATTGTAAACGGAGGAAGTGTATATATACGCTAATTTTTAGAATTATGAAGTAAGTCTAGGTGAACTTTAATCATATATATAGGAGATGACAATATTATCGAAAGCAATGTAATGCAAATATAAAGCGTAGTAATTTTATCACTGTTGTTACAATTAGTCTTACGAACAGGTATCACTACTTAAAAATAATGAAAAAAACATTCTGTACTTCTCAAAGAAATCCTGTTAAGAAGGTGGGCCATCTATCGCAATCCAGACTTAGATCATATCAGTTTTGACTTGTTGGCCAAGATACTGGAAAGTGATGGAAAGGCCACCGGTTCTTCTGCTCTTGCTAGCGATTTCAAGGTTCGCACCAAAGAGTGGTTGAATTATTTTTTTATTTCTTTTTTTTTTACTATTTCCCTGGTCGAAGAACTTTTGGCTTTACTTCTGAATCTGGCGGTGAGCAAATTATTAAAGACACTATTCACAAGTCTGGTAATTGCTTAGAGGTTAAGTTGGAGAAACAGGAAGCTAATATTTTTTTTAGAAAATGAACAGACCTGATTTAAAATAGGATGATTTTCCCAAAGAAGAGTTCTGGCCAAGAAAGTTAATGCTTCGTCTGGAAATGGACATAATCCGAATATAAAAGAAACCATTTTCTGTACAACTCAAGAATATTAAAGGGTGGGCTGCTCTCTAATCTGCACTTTTTGGTGTACACTCAACAGCGCCTCCTTTGCATGAACCAGGTGGCTTCATCACGAACTGTTCAATGGGAAATTGTTTCACAGTCAGCACTGTGATAAGCAACTCATCTTGCCTTATTTCCGTCTTTCTGAAGCCAAATTGACTAGTTTAGCTTTTCAGTCTCGTGAAATTATGGAGGTGTAAACACGAATAGTGTTCTTCCTCTTTGTGTGTGTGTGTGTGATGCCAGCTAGATAATTGATAATGTTACTAAATTAGTAAAATGCGGGAACGATAGCTCACTCGCTGTAGATTACCCTCATATTTCTATAGCTCCCTTTTGTTTGAAGATTTGAGAATGTCTTGGCAAAACACCTGTATGCCGTAACCAAAAAGCAATAATTTTCTCCATAGTTTGCTACCTGACTTATACTCCGACCTAGGTGCTTATGATACAGTTCTTTCAATTCTCAGCAACGTTTAGAAATCCATACATGCTGTTCATGAAGGCCTTCTCATCGGTCTTGACTCCCGTTCTCCTTCTGACCATCTTAATCATGACGCTTTTGTTTTAAAACTAAGGCACATGAGAGATTGGGGTGCATCACTTAGTGGTATTATTGAAATTTGAAATGATATAACGCAGAAAGTAGTTTTTGATGGGCACTATTGTCACTACGGGAATTTAGCTTCTATTTATGTTACGCCCAATATCTAGTTTGCCCTTGAAAGCTAGCTTGGTGTTTACGTACAGTTGATGCCTCTACTCGGCTTGCACTGATCCCATCTCTGAGTATAAGCCTGTGGATGCTGAATCTCTTAATAGAGGTTTAGCTAGAATTAGAGCATAGTGCATATCATGGGGATGAAAGTAAACCCTAACAAATGTCAAAATGTGTTTATTGGACTGGACATTTGATCCGCCTCATCCGACACCAATCCCCCAACACACGCATGCAGCTCATTTTAATTTCTAGGTGTCATTGATAACAAATTCACTTTTTAGAAGCATCCGGTCTATTTCTCTGCCAATTACACAAAGAAATGGGCACACTAAGATATCTGGAGCTTATGCATCCCGTGGAAAAGTTTTTATTCTTTTCCTGTACCACGTTTGGAATGTTGTTCCAGATTTTGTCTTCAGCGGCTGATTAACATCTTAAATTATTGGACAAAAACATAGATGCGTCTTACAATTCATGTAGTTGAATCGTTACAGACATCATCAGACATTCAAACTGGGTGCAAACGCTTTCTTGTTGAGCAGACTCAAACGAGTCATACTTTCTTTGGTCTTATTTGGCTTTCTTTGTTGCTTCTCTTATATATTGTTTTCTTGACCTCTGATTTCTTTTCCAGCACTGAGTTGCTTTCCCTGTTGGAGACCTTTGGGCTTTTAAAATTCAGCTTCTCCATCTACGGTTGGATAATATAAAAGTTAGAAATTATATAAAATCTTGTATCTTTTCTAACCTCCTTATTTCTGAACCTAAAATAACAGACCTCCATTAAGCAGAAAGCTCTTTACGCATACAATGAATTAAGAGTGTTTATTTGTAGTGAGCTCCATCAACGGAGCTTTATCCTTAATTATATTTCTAACACTCTGAGGGCCTTATTGCATCCTGATTACTGGCAGTAGTTACGAAACACTGAACACAAAATATACAAATAAAAAAATGGCAAATAACCATAAATTGCATTTAGAGCTTGTCCTCCTTAGTATAAAATTAATCACATCATTTCCTAAGTCTTCCATTCCACTGCAGGAAGCACAACTACACGATCTGGAATTTTGCTGAACTGTGAACTATCTGTAGAAAACGTTGTTGTTGGTACTTGCCTCCGTTTTGGCGTGAGACTCCTCACTTTACGCCATTTGAGTCTTATTCACTTTCAAATGGAATCTGTGGAATGGGTGAGCTCTCATGTCATCGTCATGCATTAGTTCAATGACTTTACTTCTTAGACTCTTAGGTACTATTCTTTTAAGTTGCACTCCTAGAAATTCATGACACATCTAAATTAGTACGTCTTCTATGACGTTCAGTGCATCTATGGGACATCCAAACTCTCTTTCATTTCTCACAAATTTGAAAATCTCTTTTAAATCTTCATCACTTTCTTGTTCCCTTATGAAATTTTGCCGGGAAAGCTCCTCTGTGTAATGCATGGTGAATACATTTATATCATCGAATATAGGTTCACCTTGTTTTGTTTCTTGACTTATATTTATACTATCACCGTGTGGAATATACCTTGATAATGCATCTGCCACCTCATTTGCTTTTCCCGGAACATATTTCAACTCTGTCATAAATTTAGGCGGTCATAAACCAAGGAGCTCTACGTCCGGAAAAATTCGGATTCTTGATCATTTCTGCTGCAGCAGAATGATCAGTAAAGATAGTTATCTTATAACCAAATATGATATACCTGAAGTGTTTTGAAGAATCGATTGTGGCTAGAGACTCTAGGTCAGTTACTGAGTAATTTTGTTCTGTGGGTTTTAGTTTGTTACTGTAATATGCCATGGCATTTGTTAAGGAATATGATTTATATTATAAAGAGGTTGAGTGAAAGAAAATTTTCAAGTATGAAAAGTGTAACTTTCAGCCAACAGAATGCAGTAACGCTCGCCATGGATCGTGTAACAAATTGAAATGTTCTAGATAGTCCATGTAAGTCTTGTTACTCGGGTATATAAAGACCCAGAACGATGATTTTGGTGGAGTCGCAGCAAACAAGTGAGAGTATTAGTATCTAAAGAGACAGAAATCTGGTAAAGTATTGTTTGGCAATTAAGAGGTTTTCTTGTGCGATGTAACTGTGTTTGCCGCTAGATTTTTGGATGTTAAGGGTTTATATTAATTTAATGTTGAGTTGTTGTAATGCTTGGTTACTTGTGAATTAAGCAGTGTAATAATCGGTGATTTAGGTACTTACTGTATATGAAATGCTGTACGGTGGGTAGTTGCTTTTGTGCACTCAGTCAGTAACTATATTTCATAATGTTTTGTGGTTTGAATTGGTATTTACTTATTGTAATTAAAGTACTTTAAATTTTAATGCGAATTTTCACTTAATCTCCACATACGATTTCTCTCTTGCACACATATTTTGTTAATGTTATAAAACACATTATACTTATTATCATATTTTGGCATTAAGCATGTTCTTATACCTGTACGGCTTGCATCTGTAGCTAAAAAGAATTCTTTACTGAAGTCTGGGAAGCTAAGTACTGGAGGATGTGATAATCTTTTAGTTCATCCAATGCTTCTTGTCACTGTGTTTTGCGCACGAATGACACTTGTTCTTTTAATAACTCCGTCAGCGGAGCGTATAAGGTTGCAAAATTATTTATATACTTGGGGTAAAAACCTGCTAAGCCCAAAAATGATTTTACGTCTTTCTTACAATTAGGTGTAGGATACTCTTTGATTGACTTAATCTTTGAGTCATTTACTTACACTCCATTTCCACTTAATGTGTGTCCCAGGTAGTCTATTTTCCTTCTAAGGAAAGTGCACTTTTTTAACTTCAATTTTAGATTTGCCTTCCTCAATCTTTTCAGGACTTCTCTCACTGGTCTTGTGTTCTTCAATTGTATCTGTTGCTATTGCCAAACCACCTATTATAGCAATGTGCATCCTTGCCTAATAAATCGGCTAAAATTTTATCCATTAATCTCACGTGTTACTGGGCTTGACTTTAGACCAAAAGTCCATCTCACATATTGATATCTACCATTGCTTGTGGGAGAGGCAGTGAACTGTTTACTTTCTTCGTCTAAAGGCATTTGCAGAAATCCTTGTGACAGATCTATTGTGGTAAAGTATTTCTTGGATCCAATAGTTGTGATAAGATCTTTCATAGATGGCATTGGATAAGGATTGTTCTCAGTTATTTAACCTTCTAAAATCGACTACTACTCGTTATGCTTTTTCTTTCCTTGGAACTAGCAACAGTGGAAAATACCACGGAGATTTTGATGGTTCTATTATCCCTTGCTTCTTCATCTGTTGCACTTTTTCAATAATCTCCTTCTGGGAATGGAATGCGCTACTTTGTATTCTGTGGAATATCTATTCTACGGGTTATCTTTCCTGTATCACAAGGGTGTATGCCTCTATGGCGACTTTATCACTATATTCACTCAGTAAACCAATGAGTTAATCTCTACCAGAGTCTTTTTCGATGTCTTTCAAGTGAGTCCATATCTTTGCTCTTCTCAATTCTGTTTCATGAGTTGAGCTTATATTCCCTTTATTGATTGCCGTTACTGTTTCGTTTTCTACTACTTGTATTGGGAAAATGTGCACTTCTGCTAAACCTACCCACGTGTTTAGCATCGACTTCCAATATAAGTGCATTACAAAAATTCCAAAATAAGATACTAAGGTCCGCAGTGAGAAACAATCAAGAAGATGACGGTCTGAATATAGAACAAATACACAAAAAATACAAAGTAGAACCAATTAATCAAAGATTATACAGACTGGCAACCAACATATGGAGCAAACTAGATCAGTACAACAGTGAATTAACAGAAGAATCCGTAGCAGAAGAGAGAAACCACCCAAACAACACAGACCACAGATGGTGGAGAAGAGTATCTTCATATATTCATCGTGATGAACCTCAACCATTATATTATTAAGAAAAGCCTTGTGAAAAAGTAATAATTAGAATTTACTATGTAGGTATCATGCAAAATCATTATGATAATTAACATCAAGGTTAAAATGAGGAAATTGGAACAAATTTTTTTATTTTATTTTATGTTTTAAATATGATTATACTGATAAGAAATAAAATTCAAAATATGCAATTTGTACAATTTACCATCTTGTTATAATGTAAAATTATTATTGTATTATGTTAATATTAGAAAAATTGTACCCTTACCTAAATAAAATTGTGGATAAACCACACTTGACATTACTCTTACTAATATTTCACTTTCTAAACTATTCCCTACCATGGTTAGCTAGTTAACTGCCCTCACCCTTCTTTCACCCATCTTACCTATCAGCTTAAAAAAAAAAAAAAAAAAAAAAAAAATCTCTGTACCTTGTGATAGCCTAACTGTTCCCCCTCTGCTACTTATAACTTGTAAAGCTATTTTACCTTGTTCTAACTTCCTGTAGGCTGGAGGAACAATGGATCTCATTTACTTGTGATCCTTCCGTCAGTGTTAGAACTTCCCTCCCTTCATATAATGGATTTGCTGCGCATTCTATCCAGGTGCTTTCTCCTGGTTTAAGTCTTACTTCTCTATCTAATTCAAGTAACTTTCCTGGTTAGATTCTAAGTTATCACTAATTTGTTGAGCATTCGTGTTAGACACTTGATATCCTTCTTTTACATTATCTTTCTTTAGGATCCTTTTCAGTAATGAGGTTTTCTGAATCTTGTTTCTTCTGTTCATGGTTACATAGTAGTATTCTATATTTCCTATGCTTCCTTCTAATCACTTATTGTTCTCTACGTGCGTCAATTGTGATTCCTTGTCTAGCCATAGTTGGATAACCAGCTAATAGGTGTGTGAATGCAAAATGTATTCCCCTTGCTCCTTTTTCTTTAAGTGGGATTCTTCTTAACTTAAAAGGTACATCAACTTGCCCTGCCAGTTTGATTCTGTTTCCTTGAACATCTGATTTTACAGCACACTACTGGGTTTAAACTTAAATGAGAAATATATACCTGATACACCTTTTCGGACATTATAATCTAAAAGTTTAGTCATACCAAACGCTGAATAAAGTTTAACAATACCAAATGTCGAACAAAGTTTAGTAAAAATGATCGGTAGTGCTTAGTTAAAGAAAGAGAGAAAAAAAAAAACTATTGTTGCCAAATCTATTTAATTTAAGAATAAGTTTTGTGTTTCAAATAGAATCTTAGTGGAAGTGTTCATAGTAAACTTAATTTTGTGTTTTAACTTACAAAAAATTCTACGTGTGTGTGTGTGTGTGTGTATAAGGACATCATCTTTACTGTGAAAATGGCGTTTTCCTCGTTTTCCTTCCTGGACTTCCCTCTCGTCTGCTTCGTCGGGAACGGCCGCCCTAGATTGGGTTTGTTTATTTGTGTTCTTCACGTTATTCTTCAGTGTTCTTCTAAACCTGATTCTTCTTTCTTCTTTATTAATTCTTCGCTGCATTTCACTAAACATAGTTCTTGTCACGTGTATTGGGTAGGGATCTCGCTCTTACTCGATCACTGGAAAATCATCGGTGGAGAGGAGGAAAACACTCACTCTCTCTCTCTCTCTCTCTCTACGGCGCAGTCTTCCTTTTTTTTTTCTCTTGTCTCTTCCTTTTTTTCCTCTTGTCTTTTACTTTCAGCGCGGTGAGTGTGTGCGTTTGCGTGTATCGTGGTGTATGTTCCTTCCCCTTCTCTCTTGCTGACTGGGATCTTCGTATTTTCTTCTTTGCAAAGCGGCTTATGTTCTTTATGTCTTCTGTGTTCTTCTTCACGACTTTTCCTCGGTATTCTTCTTAAATTATTTACGTGTCTTCGTGTCTTCTATCACAAATCTGTCTCATTTGCACTCGCCACCAATACTGTTTATCTCACTTCGTTGTCACTAACTGTTTTTATCCCATTTATCCGTTTTATCCCACTTAGCTGCCGCCAGCTGTTGCCGTGCCCTGTTTCTTTCCTCTTTATTAGGGCATGACACTAAGGTAACGTGTCCGGGAGGCGTATTGTTAATTAGATTAAGTAGGAACAAGTGATTCTATGAACAGATTAATTGATTTCAAAGGAATTAAGGTTTAAGGGGAAAATGATTAATTGTTCCCGTTTCTGGTTTATTTTGGCACTTCTTGTCTTACAGTTTCCACCTTATAGTTTCTTGATTGGTTCGAGACTATAAAAATACTGACTGAGGGGACTTAATGTTCTGAGAGTCTACACACACTGCACTTACACACGCGCTGTGTTTCGGTCTCCTCTCTGCTTCCCCTCTTCTTTTTAACTCTCTTATTACTCTGCTTCTGCTTTACTACTGCCTCTCCTACTACTTTTCTCCCTGCTCTACCTTATATCTCCTATTTCCCCTTGCGTCAACCATGACATCATATTCTGGGCAGGTACTGTTTCCAAAGCACCTCCTCCACTAGCTTCATCCCAACTTTTGGAGGTGTGTTTTAACGAATTCCTGTTGATCATTGGGTACTGACTCCTTGTAGGGCGTTGTTAGACTTTTTACACTGAAGGTATCTGATTGGCCAAATCATCTAGGTCTGACCTGTGGGAGTGGCTTATTTCTTTGGACTCTCCTTTGAAGGCACAGGGGGTGAGGGGTGTTTTCTCACGCCGTTTACTAACCATATGTTTACAGGCCTTCCCCTCGGAGATCTCATGGATTTCGAAGGCACGGCTAAATGCGATTCTCTTCACACCTCGTTAGTTCTGTGTCGGGCAGTGTTTATGGTCCTTTCTCTGGACTCAGTAGGAATATGATATTTCCTCTTCGAAAAAAGAAGTTTTCTCTGTTCTCTCAATACATATACACTTATATAAATAGTAGTGACACGTTCACTAGAACAGATGGTTTATTTTGATACACTAATTTGGATGTTAATTAAAACTAGGGAAAAAATCACGCCTCTAACTAAGATGCTGAGAGGCTTTCAGTGATTCTTTCTGGGAAAGTAAAACTGATACGTTTCCTGTTAAGAGACAACAAAAGAGCAGAATAAGATAAATTTCAAAGAAACACTGAAAATTAATAAAAACTGAAAAAGAGCAAGAATTAAAATTAAAATACTAAACTTCAAAAACAATAAAGTTTTTGGAACAAAGTAAATAAAAAATAATAAAAAATAAAAATCATAGGAAGTAATAGAAAAGATTTTAAAAAATGCCAAAAATTCAATAGCACTGGAGCCCTATATGTAACACTGGAATAAGTCATGAACCTGGGAAAAAAAAAAAATTGAAGGTGATGTGACCTGACGTTGCGCAAATTATGCAGAAAATCGTTCTGAGAGAGAGAGAGAGAGAGAGAGAGAGAGAGAGAGAGAGAGAGAGAGAGAGAGAGATGTAAACCCGACACTAGGTACATGGATTATGCGAAGAATACTACAGAGAAAAAGAGAGGAAACTACCATAGATGCGCCCGACAATAGTAGACTAACCATCATGTACGTAGTTCTAAGGAACTTAAAACATGACTAAATCATTCTGTCCATATTGGGTATCACACCTGGGCCTTCTCTCCGTAGAAACAAGTCTCCTGACCAGTAGATCACGAGTCCCCATATATATATATATATATATATATATATATATATATATATATATATATATATATATATATATATATATATATATATATATATATATATATATATATATATATATATATATATATATATATATAAATTATATATATATTATATATTGTAATCATTTGCTTAATTTTTTATTTGTGGCCTTTTAAAGTAAATGACTTTCAGTTAATTTCAATTTAATTTTATTTTTGGTGCCGCAAGAAAAGCTGGTTAAGGTTCTTCTCGCTCCTACCGAAGGTGTTTATTATTTAAGTGATACCTCACCCATTAAAGTTGTTTTTTTCTCTTTTCATGTAATTATTTGGCTGAAATGCTTATTTGGTGATTCCCCGTTCGCTGCCTCACGTTTGGTGGGGACTCTTGGCTGAGGATGAAGGCAGTGTGTATTCGGCTCCTTATAGTGGAGGTTTCTGGGAGACTTAATTCGTGCAGGATTCGACATTTGAATTTTCTTACAGTTTTAAAAGACTTTTTTCTGTACTGCGGAGGACGGTGCTGGTTTTCCTCTGTCTGGAGACTGTTGCAGCTGCTTAACGAGGAGCATCTCCTTTGCTGCGGTCGGAACGCCCTTCCCGTTCGTTCTGGAGGGCACTGCCTGTGCTCCCCTATATCTACTATTCGCTTTGCATCCTTGGACTTGCCTGTTGCCCTTGGAAGGACAGCCTGTCTTTCCCGTCGTCCTGTGTGCCTTCGTCCTGCCAACCTCCGGAGTCGTGAAAACGCCTGATTCTATTTTGATAGCCGGTAAGGATATAAACTGTGAGGACTTTATATAGACGTTGCTGACGTGTGCTAGTGTGCTGTATCCTCCGGCTGCAGACTCCTCGTGACTTCAGGATGTTTTTGGACAGTCATGTGTGTGGTTCTGCCACTTCAAAAAAATCATCGTGCTATCACCCTGGGCGTGTGTTAATTGATATTAACATCTGCAGTCTTTTTTTAGGTGATTTATTATGTATGTAATATTAAGGTTTATTTAGTAAAATTTAGGATTAAGGCGCTTCCCCCTTTCATTCTCTCCTACTCGAGTTTTCAGGGTTTTCATAGGAATAGATTGTTTTCGGTCTATCGTGCGAAAGAGTTTATTTTAGGTGAAGGTTTTTTTGTACATCCTTATTCAGCTCTTTTTGTGCGGTTTCATTCAAGTTATTATTAATATTTTTTTTAATGAATAATTAAGATTGTTTAACATTTTTCGTTATCCTCTTTGAGTGTTTTTCTGTGCTTTTGCTCTTTTGGTAATCTTGCCCCTTGGCTTTAAATAATCCTTTGTGGCACTGATCTTAAAAATGAAAAAGAGCCTGCTCTTGCCACTTCTTAAATCTTAAAAATAATTGTGGACATAAGTTCATTATAATATATGTTTACGATTTGACCTGGGGAAATGCTTACCATGAGCCAATTATAAGACTCTAAATGAATAATTTCGTCACTTACCTCTATTTTTGTGTAACATCCGACTACTGTGGATCCAGGATTCGTAAAAAGCAAGGAAAAATTGGGGATTTTATCTGAGCCGAGGCCTCTATTCACAAGGCATTTGTAAGTAAGCACGTTAAGGTAAGTTTAAAATCACGTGTATTTACATGAAATGAAATATCAAAAGATGATTTTTACTAATCAGGTATGCAAGGCCCGAGAGGTCAATTATAACTGGGGAAACTTGAAAGTATATCGTCGGTGTGACGATGCTAACACAAGGCACAGTCAAGAGAGGTTTCCACGGCTAACAGACCCTCTGTAAGGAGAGAGGTTCACGAATTAAAAACCAATAAGGACGCAATAAAATATGCACAGGACAAGGCGAGCACAGAGGGTGCCACAAAGCCTTGAACACACGATCTTATGTAATTATTTAAACACAGGCATTTACGTAACACTGGCCTAACAAGGCAAGGTTGATATGGGAATACTGGCACTTAAAAATGGAAATATATCGAGAATTAGAACAGTGTGACTGACATGGAAGAACTTTTGCAACAGATCACTTTATCTTGTAGAAGGGGTGGCTTCAGAACTGAGGATCCCTACAAGATAAGGACCACGTGTCTTGCTAGCGTCCAGCTATGTGTCTCCCCCTCGCGTCCTACAGTGTGTCTCACGTTGCTTCCTCGGTCAGTCCCTTATATAACGTTGGTCAAGGGCAGGAGGATACCTACAGGTAGATGGGGTTGGTTTTTATCTATGACTAAGTACCAGGTGTGCAGGCCAGCTGTCCTTTTTCTGTTAGTCTCCCGCAGTCATATGTTCCAGAAGAGAAAGTTGAAAGATGATTAAAAGATTAAGATTAAGGGAGGGGCCTATATTCCTTTCGCCTTTCCTTGTCAGGCAGTGCACAAAATGCACAGTTGTATTTCAAGCATTAAATGAAGCATTGGTGGCTGGGATTCTCAGGAAATTATAATATATATATATATATATATATATATATATATATATATATATATATATATATATATATATATATATATATATATATATATATATATATATATATATATATATATATATATATATATATATATATTGTCACGATGCCTACCTGGTTACTACACAACTAAACACAGATTTCAAAAATATACCTCACTTCAGCCAGATACCTTAACTCTCATAACAATAAGAATTACAACTGAGTACTTTAAAGGTGACAGTGATCCCTTAAAAAGCTCATTAATCACATGAAAAGTCAAACTTAGTTTATCAAAAGAATTGTGAGGTTTAAACAAGAGATATTACTAGAATAAAATGGCATTACTCCATCAAACAGCTTTAACTGTTTCCCTGGTCTTAATTCACTTCAGCAAAACTAAAGGAACAAAACATGTTTATCACTTTGTCTTATGCACACAATTAATCCTATTCACTGGTGGTCAATAAATGGAACACTGTTTTTAAAAAAATTTAAATGCAAAAATTTATTCTTAAATTCAAAATTTATAATCAGAATTCGCAATCTGAAAAATTTACTATCACTTGAAAACAACACAAAATTTTAATTAATTCTTGAGTTAAATTATTAAACAAAATTAAATCACAAAAACTTTAATTTATCAAGAAATCAAATAAATCAACCAAATTTTAAACTATCAAGAATTATTCAAGATTTTAAAAGAAAATATTAACAAATGAAAATTAAATCAATTATGCAATTTTAAAATTAAATCAAGTATGCAATGTTAAACAAATTAAATCAAGTATGCAATGTTAAATCACAAAGAAATATTTAAATGCTAAGTAAATAAATGTTCAATCACCAATAAAAATCAAGAGATTGCAAACACAAGAACACACAAAAATATACAAAAGATTTGTGAATAATAATTTAACTTAGGCAAAAATTTCCTAATACACCTTCTTATACCATGGTAATAATAAGAAAAATTCACTTTACCTTACACAAGCTTGTGAAAACCTTTGTAATACCTCTGCAGCTGATTTCGATACACAAAACACACTTTTTTTATCAGGTACCGTTACAACCAAATTTTTACACTTTCCCTATTATCAGATCTCAAAAGCTATATTTAATACCAGTGACCACAAATATTCTGCGTTAATAATTACTCTTTTTAAATGAGATGAGAGAGAGAGAGAGAGAGAGAGAGAGAGAGAGAGAGAGAGAGAGAGAGAGAGAAAACCACAGCTAAAGGTCTCTCTAATCAGAATGAATATGAATTAATCTGAGGATTCCAGTAGAAATTCAACAGTCATATGATATCATTAAGGCATTTTGGGTGTGAGATACTAAAATTCTAGAAGGAAGCAAGGTGGCAAAACTTCTGGCAAAACGTTTTGAATGCAATCGATCATGAGGTCTTACTCTCAAAATTGCATATGTGACCAGAGCCATGAAATCTTAAACATGATCAAACAGATGGCAATTGTTATTCCCAACCTGTCATTACGTGGATTAAAACAAAGCGGAAAACCCAACACAACGTGTTCCTCTTATCTGAACTGATGACAGATGAAGTGAAACAAACCTCTCAATAGGACACACATGTTCTTGACTATGTTACTATGCTTTTTATCAGGAAAGAAATTATTAATTCTAAATTACATTGTTAAGTCATCTAAAGCTTTAATTCTTTTAAGATCTGGCATTACACATATATGATATTTCAACAGTCATTATCATTATACATAACACATGATAAATAAAGGAGTAAATATATCAAAATTATGGGAGGATATACATATTACAAGGCAGTACCATGAAATTCCTCCTCCCAGAAGATTAGTTATCCTGGGTTTGAATCCAACGATTCACAATGGGATAAATAATCTACAATGACATAATTTTTTCCTGAATATGTTTTACTTTTACATTATATGGTTGCAGGCATAAAGACCACCTGGTCAGTCTCTGATTGTTATTTTTCATCTTATTGATGAATGAGATAGGGTTGTGGTCAGACAACACTAAAATTTCTTCATTCCTTGGTCGGTTCACATGCACTTCACACTTTTTCAATGCTGTAATTAATGCTAAAGTTTCTTTTTCAATTATTGAGCAAGTTTTCTGATGCTTTTTCAACTTTGAAGACATGAAACTTACTGAACGGAAAATTCTGTTGTCATCGTCTTGAAGTAGAACAGCTCCCATTCCAGAGTCAGATGCATCAACTTGTATCACAAATTTTTATTGAAGTCTGGAGCTTGAAGCACTGGTCTTCAAGTTAATATGGATTTAACCTTCTCAAGTGATTCTTGACATTCTGGAGTCCAAAAAAACTTTGTCTTCAGACTTGTTAAGTCAGTTAAGTCAGTTAAGGGAGAAATTTGGACAGAATCGGCGATAAAATCCAGCCATGCCCAAAAATCTTTGTATCTGTGTCCTGGTAGTAAGGGGGGGAATGTGACTTATCATGACTATGGTCGTGCTGACTTATTTTGACTTTTTTTGTTGTAAAGACTCAACTGGTGGATGTTGATAGCACTGTTATATTTCTTACTTGGTTAATTGGGTTAACAATTCTGGGATGTAGATATTCCATTTCATTCCTATTTGATTCCAGTCTACTTGTCATGTTAGATTACTGAGTAAATTATATTTATTTAAGTCATGTTTTTGCTATTCTTCCTTAGTTCAGTTAGTGACTTGGATAACGAGAGAGAGAGAGAGAGAGAGAGAGAGAGAGAGAGAGAGAGAGAGAGAGAGAGAGAGAGAGAGATAATGTGCTGACCCAGTACGCAGGCTGGCCATTGCTACTGGGAATCTTTGAGACATCAGTTAATATGACATTGTTCTTAAAACAGATGTGGAAGGAGGTTATGACCCTATCTGACCTTGTATAATATGGCATAATAGTTGGTGGCAGTTTGACCTCACGACCTTTTACAGCTTCTGAAGGGACTGGTAACGGGGACTTTAGGCCGAAATAGGGCGTGTTCCAATAATCTTTGAGACGTTCAGTTGGTAGTACTTTGATAACCTAGGTATTTTTTCCCTCAGCCGAGATAGCCAGATGATTCATGGCCAGTAGCTAATAGGCTGTGCAGGTGTGAGTGGGTTTGTGTGTCGTGTGAGATGTCAGAGTGTTTTTTTTTTTTTAGGTTGGGAAACTGTTTCCTGGTATTTTTGAATCATGACGAAGGAGGGATGTTTTTACGGGAGTGTTTTTAATGTTGATTTATTTTTTAGTGGCATAAAAGGGAATAAGCTGGTTCAAGGGGAGCAAGTGTTTTTTTTTTTTATTCCGTTTCAAGTGACTCAGAGTTACTGTGTGAAGTGAGGTACTTGTGACATACTTTGGTGGGTAGAGTTTCCTGCTTCCTTCCATTCTCTTTGAGCACATTTTCTAAGTATGTGGGGGTAGACAAAGGATAGTTAGAGCGGGCGTGACTTGTATTCTTTTTTCGAGATCGGCAGTTAGCATCAGCGATTAGGAACTAATTGGGGATTACAGAATACCTGGTTTTTTATTATTTTGATTATTTTGAGGGGAGTTGGGTTATTGTGTTGATAACTGATCGACGGTTCCTGGGTTATTGGGAATAAATATTTCTTACGTTATTGGGTAAACATTTCTTAGTCTTCTTGTTTTTTTTTTGCCTTTCTTTCTCTTTTTCTTTTTTTTCTCTCTCTTGGGATATTCCCATTTGTCCTCACGAAGATTTTCTTTTAGAATTTCTGTTAGTGTGTGGGGTTGAGATCAGGAGCGACTTGAATTTTTTTTTGAGATTGGCAGTTAGCATCAGCGATTAGGAACTGATTAGGGATTGTGGAATACCTTGTTTTTTATTATGTTGATTATTTTGGGGGAAGTTGGGTTATTGTGTTGACAACTGATCGACGGTTGCTGGGTTATAGGGAATAAATACTTCTTATGTTATTGGGTAAACATTTCTTAGTCTTCTTTTTTTGTCTTTCTTTCTCTTTTTTTCTCTCTTGGGATTTTCCCATTTGTCCTCACAAAGATTTTCTTTTAGAATTTCTGTTAGTGTATGAAGCTGAGATCAGGTCGTGTTGCTGGGACTTGGTGTTTTATTAATCCCGACAATATGGCGGAGGGTGCAGTAGATAGGGATAAGGTAACTCCCTTTCACAAGTTTACATCAGTTGCCTCGGGGGTTCAGCCATTCCCAGGGGTTGGTTGATGGGGTTCTTCCGGTACCTCTCGAAATTTTTATCAAGGGTGTGTCGAATTACCTAGTTGCCAAGAAAATCATCAATGGGCTAGAGGCTTTGAATGAAGCAAAAGGATTCCTCAGTTTAGATAAATGGGACGTAAGACAACTTTGGAAATTGTAAGACCTGGGACAGTTCGAGACCTTAGATCGCTCTTTAAAATTTGTAAGGGCCAGGATTCTTTGGTTAGGCTTAGTTCCAGATGCTTTGACGCTGCGAGAGATTTTTTGAAGAAATTAAGAGCATCCAGTTGGGTAAAGGGTAACAATATTTCTGTGGATGACCTAGGGAAATTGCTTCACTTCACATGGACGCTCAATGATGTTCCTGATGAAACCTTGCTTTTCTCGCAGGTTCACAAAATACCTGTCGAAATGTCCTGCTGTGGATAACACTTTCATGAATGGGACGCCGAAGGCATCTGGAGCTATTCCAATTCACCTGCCACAGGGTGATTCTAGTTTCTCTTCTACAAGGTTGTGTGCCAAGACAGAGGATAATGGGTGTTCTATGGGTTCAATGTTGCAGGTCCATTGCTTTAACTGTAATAGGCAGGGTCACACCAAAAAGTTTTGCAAGGTGATATATTGTGGTGTCTGCAATACTTCAGAGCATGGTTGGTGGTTTTGTCTGGTTCTTAAATGGGATGAATTTAGGAGTGCACCTCAGGGTTCTGGCATTTCTAATAGAAGAACTCCTCGAGGGGTTTTTTGAGGGTTGCTAGGGACTGGCAAAATTTTTGGAGGGTCGAACAACAAAAAGGGAAAAGGTGATGGGTATTTCTCAAAATATAGGACTTCTGGCTGAGCATGGTGTCGATGTCTCGGTAGTTACTGATACTGGTGCATCTGTTAATCTGATGAATTATGATTTATATTGATCGATGTTTTCCGATAGCTGTTTGAGGCCTACTAAAGAGACAGTATGTGATGTTCAAGCAAATAGGTTAAGTGTTTTGGGTTGCATGGATGTTTGTTTGTCCTTCGGAAGTAAAGTTTTTATAGAGCCATTTTTTGGTTCTACGAGGGCTGCTTTGGGGAATGCATTGTTATTGGGTTGTCCAGCATGCCGGCGATACAGAATCTTGGTTCATACAGGGGTAGACAATATAACTGTTGGGGTACCTGGGGCTTTTGTCCCATATGAGGATATTTATGAGATTAAAGGGGATCATGATGAGGGATCGGGTATTGATAACAGTTTACAGGTTGATAATGAAAATGTTTCTGAGGGGGTGTTATAAAGGTATTTCATCTGAAGATGTGGTTTTGGGCCCAGGTATGGTTGTTCTGGTGAAAGTCCGAGTGAAAGCTGTGAAAAAGCTCAGACAGGTGCGTGTGAGTGAGGGTAGCGAGAAGCTCAAGGGCATACTGAGTACAGTTTCTATAAGCAATGTGCCCAATACAGGGGTTACTTGGGTAGAAACACTTAACTGTAATGATTCAGTTCGGAGATAGCAAAAGGATACATATGGTATGTGATAGATTTTGAAGACTGGGCTGATGACAATAATTTGGTTGCTACTGTGGGGGACGACAATGAAATTTCAGAGGCAGAATTACAGGTTAGGAGACAGGCTTTTAGGGATCATTTAGCTAATGCTGGTCATAAAGGGTATATAGAGGGGGTGGAAAATGGTTTGGCTGAGTTTGCAGATATTGTTGCTCTTAAAGGGGATAAGTTGGGGTAAACTAATGTATTGGAATACAAGGTTCATTTGGAGGATGAGACTAAGCCTATTTTTGCCCCTTCATGTAGGATTCATTTTAAGATAGGGAACAGGTAGAGAGAGAGGTCAATGAGTGGGAAGAGGAAGGTATAATTAGGCCCAGCTCCTCACCATTTAATTTTCCATTGTTAGCAGTGCTAAGGAAGGATGGCTCTGTATGTGTGTGTGTGTGGATTTGCGCAAGTTGAATGATAAGTTGATCCCGGACAGCTATCCTGTGGCATGTTTGGTAGATTTGTTTGTAGAAATCTGGGTAAAAATATCTACTCTTCAACTGATCTGATGTAGGGGTTTTTGCAGGTTTCCCTTAGTGAGGAGAGTCGCAAGTATACTGCTTTTTCTTTGCCGAAGAGACATTATGAGTTTATGCAGATGCTGTTTGGTTTGTCGGATAGCCCTATGACTTTTAAAAGATTGGTAAGTACAGTTTTCCATGTTTTTTCAGGGAAGTATATTTATGTGTATATGGATAATATCTTGATTGCCACTGATTTTATACAGGAACATTTAGAGGTACTTAGGGAGGTTCTGAGGAGGCTTAGGTTAGCGGGTTTGAAGATTAAATCTGCCAAGTGTGATTTCTTGAGGAAGCAGATAATATATTTGGGTCATGTTATTTCTAGGGAAGGTGTCAGGGTAAATGGGGACAAGGTTAGGCAATTGTCAATTTTCTGACTCCTAAAAATAAGAAGCAGATTCGTTCATTCTTGGGCATGGCGGGATTTTTCCATAGGTTTGTGGAAGGTTTTTCTCCACCCTATCGTCTCTGTTGACTGACATGTTCAGAGATGATGTGCAGTTTGTGTGGGGTGAGAGGCTACAGTTGGCCTTTCAGAAAATTAAAGAGGCTTTAATGAGTCCCCCGGTGCTGAATTTTCCAGATTTCAAGCAACCTTTCACATTGGTGACAGATGCCGGTCACGAGGACATAAGAGCTTGCCTTATGCAGAAATATGAGGGTATATTGCATCCTATCGCGTTCTACAGTAGGAAGTTAAAGACGCAAGGAAGTAATGAGATATCCATGTGCACGACGGACAAAGAGGCACTCGTAGTGGTATCTAGTTTGGTTCATTTTAAGATATTGTTGGGAAACAAAGTTGAGGTTCTTACAGATCATGAGCCATTGTTGGATCTTTTTAATAAGCTGGATCTTTCTCCTAAGAGAGCCAGGTGGTTTTTGATAATTAGGGATTTTGATGCTAAGCTTAGGTGTCTTGAAGGTAGACAATGTTGTAGCTGATGCCCCTAGTAGGAGTTTTTATAATCAGATGGTTCTCGTGTGTTTGTTTTGTATCAGGGGATTGCATAGACTGGGGTATTAGTTTAGTGGAGGCTACACAGGCTGAGGATGAAATTTCGGCAGGCTCAAAGGGGTTTCTTAGAGTGGGAATTAGTTAGGAAGAGTTATAGGTTGCCTTTTACAGGTCTAGAGTTAGAGAGTAATTTGTTAGTTAGGAAAATTAAACATAAGCTGCTGAGTAGTGAGGATAAAGGAGATACAACACAGATAGTTGTCCCAAAGAGCCTAGTACATACAGTTTTGGATATTATTCATTGTAGGTTTGGTAGTCCACATTTGGGTATTGGGAAGACGTATCACACTGTATGGGGGAAGTTTTTTGGAAGAACATGCTCACATCAGTGGAGGATTTTGTGAGGGAATGTTCAATTTGCAATGCATGCAAGCCAGCGAGGGTTACTTTATGTAAATTGGTTTGTTTCCTATCCACAGCAGACCCTTCCAAAGTGTCCATATGGACCTACTTTCCAAATTTTTTTAGTCTAATTATGGGCACACACATTTGTTGACTATTATGGATGAATTAATTAGGTTCGTAGAGATTTTCCCTTTGAAGTATAAGACAGCGGAGGAAGTAGCAGTTGCGTTTTTTGAAGGGTTTATTTGTCGTTATGGGGTTCATGAGGTACTTATTACAGATAATGGGAGAGAATTTGTGAATAAGATGTCAGAGTGCCTTGCGGAGGTTATGGGAATTTGGAAAATAATTTATCCCGTATAGACCAGAAGCCAGTGGGTTATGTGAGTGGGTTAATAGGAAGGTAATCGAGGCTCTCAGAATCACTGTAGGGGGTAATGATGTGAACTGGGATTGGTATATATATAGCACAGGTTCAGCATAGCATTAATACTATGGTTAGCTATACTACTGCGATGTCTCCCGCTGAGGCTGTCTTTAGTTATCCAGTGCAAGGCGCATTCAACTTGTTATCCATTCTGTCTCGTTGTAATGATACTGTTATATTGTTGGTCTCTACTGTTAAGGAGAAATATGTGCACCTTGCTAGGAATCTTGAGTTGGAGATGCAGAAAATGGATGATAGGAGCAATTCAAAGTCAGATAATGTTAAAGTTGCTGTCGGTGACAGGGTTTTTGTGAAGATAAATGTCAGGAATCAGTCGAATTATAAATTAGGGCCTAAGTTTGAGGGTCCATTTCGGGTTGTGGAAATAAAGAAAGGGAATAGGTTTGTTGTTCGAGGTGAAAAAACGGTTGACACATATTTCTAAGATGAAGAGGACAGCTTAAAGGAGAATTGTCGGGTTCATTTTTTTTTCTCTCCCTAACCTTTTTCATATGTAGTTTTATTCGCTTTTTATTTTTATTTGCAGGTTTCCCAGAAACGTAATTTGGGGGTTTTGAACATGGGTGGACGCTTGTCCGTGGAGTTTTATAGATTTTGGTTTGTCTAATTTCGGTCTGTTTTGTTGTTTTTTTTTTTTTCATTTCTGGGCAAGTGCGGTGTTCAGCGTGATTTCTTCTTGGAATTTTGTCAGTGCTGAGGTCAGATATGTTAAATGAGGTGAAAAGGATACCATGGAGTTTTGTGGGTTTTGTGACTCGGGTTGTTGTATTTTTTGGTTTGGTTTCCAGGTCTGGTTAGTTATAGGTATCTTTTCTTTGTTTTTGTTTTTTTGGATGCTAAGTTCTGTTTGCTCATAGCCTTTGGGGTGTCTGTGGCTGTCTATACCAAGGCAAAAAGGGTGTTATGGTTTGTTCTTTTGGTTTTGTGACTTTATGAGACTACATTTTGCAGATGTGTTTTGGTTTACTGATCTTTTGAGGTGTTAGAGTCGTTGTAATGGTGTTATGGTTATATAATATATTTGTTTTTTTTTATAGGGATGTTAGCCAGTATGCCAGTTGCAAGCTTAGTGAGGGTTGAACTAGTGGCGGCAGAATTAGCTATGCTGGGTAAATATTTGACTGCATTATGAGACAGTAATAATAAATTGTGTGAGGGTTTTGAGAAATTGAGGACATCTTTGAATGGGTTACTAGTTGCTAATGAGGGTGTTCAGGGGGACTTAGACATTTCGATTGCTTTTTCCTCTAGTCAAACTACCTTACTTAATGTTGAGAGAGAAGCAGTCTTTATTAATGGTGATTAAAACTCAGGTTCAAGCAGTTATAGCTGTTTCTGAGGAGCATATTTTTGGGGATATTTTGCCATTGGGGACGCTGGAATCTACTTTGAAAAATTCAGCATATCTTTATGGTTCACAAATAATTTTCACTGGGGGGAATTTGTATCATTATTATGGGGTTTTGAAAGTACGCTTGTCTGATAGAGGGTTGTTTGTGGGGAGGTTCCTGTTAGTGATATAAAATCGTTTCACAGTTTTATTATCCAGCTTTTTCCTAGTAGTTTTGATGGTTCGATGGTGACATGGGATGGAGTAGAGACCATGTATATTTTGGGTGATCAGTACCAATCCTCTGCTATTAATTATAAGCCAGGGCGTACTTTAGTTCACGACAGATACATTTGTGGCAGTAGGATTTTTGCTCTTAGGAACGCCGACTTGTTAGGATGTCACTTGTTCATAATCAGACACCTTCAGACTGTGACTTAACAACATTCCCACTGAAGTTCAAGTGGCCTCTACGAAGACTCTCACTGCATTTTCTTTTTGTGCAACTGCCAAATCTCCACCCAATGTCATAATACATCGGATACCTTCTGGCTGAAAGGGTCTTGCCTGTTCCAAGTGCTCAGCAGGATGGCGTACAACCTCAGCACTCATATCTTCATGCGTCACCTTCATTGGGAACACAGCTTTATCCCTGTGCCTTCTCCTAGGGGGGACATAACCACGATTCCTCCACTTACCCACTTCCTGAAGATGACTTAGCACTACATTCTCTCATCAATTTTGTTGTTGACTGCGGTCTAAGATTGGGGTCTTAGTTGTCATGCTGTGTGTAGCGTTGAGGGTTAAATGCACAAAGAAACTGTGTGCAAATAAATACTTGGCCTAACAGAAGCCAGCCCCAGGTGTTACTTTTCAGTAGATGCACGAGTTGGAGGAATAGAACTCGTTACTTCTCTCATGCTGATGGCGGCACAATTGGTGGTCGACGTACTGAAAAACATTTAGGATGAATATGTTATTTTGTTTTTTTAGCTAAGCAGTTTCTTGAAATCATTCTGGGCAAAGGAAAGTGGAAAAAGTGCCTACGTATTCAGCACCTTACCCTTGGCGATATGCTGGCTATGCCACTGGAAGTCGTTAAGTTCCAGCTAGAGTGATCGTTCGTTCCCTTTCATACAAGATGTGAATTTTGTAATTTTAGTACAGGTTAGATATTTCAGAATTAGATCCCTTTGTACTCAAATTCGCTCTCTGGAAGATATTGTGGCTGCCTGTGAGGTGAGCTGGAACTTTATTTTCAAGAGAACCTAAGTGGGTTTAATTAGCTTTGTTTAACACGTACTGATTCATTGCAGTGTACCATGCTGGATGTATTTTTACCCATTTATTTTTTATCTCCCATGTCTCTTTGATTTTATTGATTTTGACGTTACCATGTTTAACTTTGTGCATGTCTTTTGGGGTTGGTAACGTGGGAAAACATCCCACATTTATTTTTCTCTATGCCTATTTTGAAAAGTTCTGTTTTTCCATTTGTTTCCTCAGATATATTGAAGAGAAGCCATTATGAATGGAGTGGAATGACTTATCATAACTATGGATGAGAGACAGAGAATGTGCTGAACTAGTATACAGGCTGGCCATGTCTACTGGGGAGTATTTGAGATATAAGTTGATATGACATTGTTCTTAAAACTGATGTGGAAGGAGATTATGACCCTTTCTGACATTGAATAATAGGGCATTAATTATATATATATATATATATATATATATATATATATATATATATATATATATATATATATATATATATATATATATATATATATATATATATATATATATATATATATATATATATATATATATATATATATATATATATATATATATATATATATATATATATATATATATATATATATATATATATATATATATATATATATATATATATATATATATATATATATATATATATATATATATATATATATATATATATATATATATATATATATATATATATATAAATATATACATATATATACATATATATATATATATATATATATATATATATATATATATATATATATATATATATATATATATATATATATATATATATATATATATATATATATATATATATATATATATATATATATATATATATATATATATATATATATATATATATATATATATATATATATATATATATATATACATATATATATATATATATATATATATATATATATATATATATATATATATATATATATATATATATATATATATATATATATATATATATAAAAGTTGATACCCCGAGTCTCACCTAAAAATTCCCCTTCAGTAACATATATGAATATATATTATTCCCAAGGTAGAATGAATTGGATATTAAATGACGTTTATAGCTTAATGCTTGTATATGACTAACGGTGATGTGATAAAAACTCATTCATAATATGGCTGCGTGGGACAAACGCACTACATGGTTAGCACGGCAGGGGTGGGTTTCGCTCAGCATTATTGGTACTTCGTGAGTGACTTGTTCATTTTGCCACTACCGCTATTTCCGTCCGCGAACGCTGCTAGTACAGTAGTTTTCGCTCATCACTAGTGATACCTTGCGAGTGACTTTGTTCATTTTGCCACTACCTTTATTCATCATTGGCATAAATATATTTTTGAACGTTAACGAGTGGTACTCGTAGTTTGGCTGTCTTAGGATTATATCGTGCCTATGTAGTTTTGTATAGTTTACAAGTTTCTCGTTATATATTAGAAAGTTGTTCATAGTTTACAGCAAATTTGTGTTAGTTGCTTGTGATCGGTAAACATATGAACTATATTTTTGTGATTGCTAGTATTATGGTGCTTGCTGTCTTATTATAGTATTGTGCGTGCTCTTATTGCCGAACAGTTGCTTAGTTTGTGATTTTTGCATTGAAAATTTTGAATACTTTGTTGGATAGGTTAAGACAATTTGTCAGAATCAGATAAAATTGTCTAGCATAATCATAAGCATTATCTTTCATCCTCTAGTTTTCATCGGGGTTTTATAGTTTCCTCCGTCCAAGTTTATAGTACTTGTTCCATATAATCTTGCCGATTAGTAAGTATTCCGAGTCATAACTTTTACTTTCCATAATGTTCAGTGTAGAGAAATTTTTGTCTAACTCCTAAAACAAGACCTTGCGTTATGCGAAGAAGCAGGAATTGCTGACCATTGCTAAACATTGGAATATAACTGTAGATCCATCTCATGTCAAAGCCCGTTTAATCAATGATATTCTGCAATTCTTTATTCAAAAGAAAGCAGCTGATGAAGGCGATGAAGACGTGGAAGATCTACGAAGTCTTACAGGAGCAATTGCAACGCCTGTTCATCCAGAAACGGAGAAATTAAAACTGCAAATGCAAGTATTACAGTTACAACGTCAAACAGAAGCTGAAAAAAATCAAAGCAGAAGAGAGAAAACTAGAGTTACAACATCAAGCGGAAGAAGCTAAACTTGCTCTAGAACTAGAACATCAACGACAGCTCAGTGAGTTAGAAATAGAAAAGGAAACCAAAAAGGCTTCTATTCTCCTGAAGACTAAACAAGATGAAAAACAAATTCCTGATCCATTTGACCTTATAAAGGCAACCAAACTCATACCAGAGTTCAATGAACGTGACCCCGAAGTCTTCTTTCAAACTTTCGAGGACACTGCTGCAACTTTAAACTGGCCTAAAGATAAGTGGGCTCTCCTCATCCGAAACCATCTTAAGGGTAAGGCATCTTTTGTTGCTTCTCAGTAATTAACTAACAAAGATCATGATTCTATTAAGAAAGCTATATTGGACGCCTATGCCATTACTGTTGAGGGATATTGGCAAAACTTCCGAAACTCCTTCAAAAATGCTTCACAGACATTTGTCGAGTTCTGCGAACTGAAGATCCGGCAATTGAATAAATGGTTAAGTAAGGCAGAAGTGCAGGATTTTGACTCCTTTAAAAACTTAATTGTGTTAGAGGAATTAATCAGGAAGCTACCTTTAAATATAGCCACACACATAATGGATAAAGGCGAAACCAATGCACTAAAAGCTGCTAGCATTGCTGATGATTTTGCACTAATCCATAAATATAAACCTTCACAGTCCAAATCTGTATCCTCTTATAAATCTTATAAATATTCTTCACAGGTGTGTGCGTACTGCAAGAAGGAAGGTCATGATATTCAGCACTGCCCCTTGCCTCAATGTAAAAGATCTGAAGGTGTGAAATCTGCAACCAGCAAACCTGAACAACCTTCCTCGAAAACTAATCAAGCCCATCAAAGTACTCTCCATGTAGCAATTCCAAAGCAAGAGGAAGATCCATTCAAAGCATTTACCTGCGCAGGGTCATTAAATGGTATATCTGTTGAGTGTTTAAGGGACACAGGTTCTACTCAGACAATTGTGAGCGTGACCAAAGATCTACCACTGGAACTAACTAATGAGTACATCACTGTTACAGATTTAACTACCAGCACAATTTACCCTTAGCCAAGGTAAGATTATGTTGTCCTTATTTTGACGGTGATACTGCCATTGCAGTAGCAGACAAACAATTGCCTCATTCATCAGTGCAAGTAATCTTGGGTAACGACCTTGCTGTGTGAAAGGTACTTGACAAAAATCTTATTATCACTGATACTCAAATCATTATTAATAAAGAAAATACGGACAAACAGCCTACCAATGAAGCAGAGATAGTACAAGTTGCTACCAGGTCAGCCCGAGAAGACGAAAAAGCAAACCTAGATAAGCAAAATAGAACTACAGCGGCACTAGACATCATCGATATCCATAAAGATTATTTCAGATCTCATCAGAGGGCAGATCACAGCTTAGCAGTTTGCTGGAAGAAAGTCTCAGACATTAATGATTTATCCAAAACTTGTTTTTATCAGGATAAAGATTTTCTTTTTCGCCTTTTCAGACCATCCAAATCTCCGTCCACCCATACATGGCTAGATCAACATCAACTTGTTGTACCTTCGGTCTTCCGAAAGTCATTGCTGGACTTGGCTCACTCCACCGAATCTCATTTGGGAATTCACAAAACTTTCGACAGATTGGCCGAGGACTTCTGGCCAGGAATGAAGAAAGATGTGAAGGATTTCGTTCAACAGTGCCATCATTGTCAGATCACCGGTAAGCCCAATGAATCCATTCCACCTGCTCCTCTCCAACCCATTCTAGTGCCAAAAATTCCATTTGATAAAGTAATCATAGACTGCGTAGGGCCATTACCAAAAACTCGAAAGGGAAATGAATATTTATTAACAGTGTTATGTCCTACCACCAGATATCCTCTAACAATACCCATAAAAAATATCCATGCAAAGACAATCATTGGACAGCTACTTAAAGTTTTTACCACCTTTGGGTTTCCTAAAGAACTCCAATGTGATCAAGGGACCAACTTCACCAGCAATCTTTTCAAGCAAGCAATGGCAGAATTCAGCATTCGTAATGTGTATGCCACAACATATCACCCACAGACTAATGGGCCCCTGGAACGTGTCCATCAAACAGTAAAGAGCTTACTAAGGAAGTACATAAGTGAGACTTCAAGGACTTGGGATGAGGAACTAGATCTACTCATGTATATCTTGAGAAGTGTCCCTAATGACTCTACTGGTATATTATCCCCATTTGAGCTAATGTTAGGCAGAAAGCCCAGAACAACCTTAAGTATGGTCAAAGAGGATATCATAAACAAAAAGACAG
>NC_089747.1:37956226-37973726 GCF_040412425.1 Macrobrachium rosenbergii
CGAGTTATAGAGTCATTGTTAACATTTTGCTAGTTTCCCCAGCCAAGGATTAATGCATGATATTGATTTTTGAACGAGTTAACTAGTGCATGACAAAGAACAGAGAAAGTGTGCCTAACGTGTCTCTCGTAGGTAGGGAACAAAAATTTGTGAAGTTCATTGAATTTCAAAAGCAGTAACCAACTTCACCACTTCAGAGAGGTCCAATCGAGCGTAACGGAGTTAATAAGTGTTCAGATAGCGGGAAACATATCAAAATCCCATGTCGTTAATATAGAAAGTGAATGGAAACAGTTAATTAATTTCATAGTAATTTGCGTTTTAAGTAAAGTTAATTCAGTCCCATCAGTACATCACGAATCTATTTCCTTGTCTTGCTAGTGGCCACTCCATAAGCATTACGGTAGCAGACAGCATTAATTCCGCATGAGAAAGAAAAAAGAAAAAAAGCGAAGCTCATAGTAATTTCGTTTTCCATCTCCCTAACGTAAAATTCCTTTGCATTGTTTGTGTATTTAGAGTAAAACTGTATTCCTGCATTTGCTTCATTCATTTGTGAGAGGAATTCGAGTTACTTTGTGTGATTCGGTTGTAAACAAATGCGCCTTGAGATGTTGTGTATTCATCCGCTGGGACTGCCGCCCAGAAGCATTTGTTTTGAATGTACTGTATGCTAACGGGATTCGTCTGACATTTTGGAGCCCTGGTTGACCACTCCCCATGTCCGCCATCTTAAAGCCTTTGTTGTTATTGGTTGTGTTATTGGTTTGTAGCACCACAGTCATCTTTAGCATCTGCCTCATTGCCACTTCGGGACAACTTTGTTGTGCGGAGTAACCCACCTTGCAAAATCTTAGCCAGACACAGAATGCGATAGATAGAAACTAGGACAGGGTTCCATACAATAGATAAAAACAAGATATAATTTAGTCAGGAAAAGATAGGTCTTAGTTAGGAAATATACAGTATAACAAGTTCCTATACATATCCACTGGCATAAGAAATCATATAAAGAAAAAGAACTAATAATTTTAATCATAACTCCTCAGAGTGAGACGTCCGACTCGGGCTACAGGGAAAGCTACGATTGCTAAACCAAACCCTTAAGAGAGCCCAAGAAGACATATCTTCAAATAAGAACCCTGCCAGTGTGCAGTTATAAAAAAATTTACTTAAATTTCCTCAGGCAGCACAAAAATGCTGGCTGAATATCTCTCTCTCTCTCTATCTCTTTCTCTCTCTCTCTCTCTCTTATATTCAAGTAAGCATTCAACCCAATCTAACCGAGTGTACGTGACCTCTTCATAGAAAGTCCTGGGCCGACACCGGGATAATTAATTCAACTAAACCGAAATACCAAAAACACCTGTGTCCCACAAATAGATGAGGACAAGTTAAGAGTAATTACAGTTAGAAACTGTTGGTCATGAGTGAGGTCTTTTACCTAGACTTAAGCAGAAGGTAGCCTTTCCCCCTCTGCATGAGAAGGGGGTAGTAGCACAGCAGGTACTGGGACCAGACACTCACGAGGGCCTCATAAGCAACCACAACTCAATTTTCCTTCCACAGTGCCACTAATCTGAAGCATTGCCATCAACCGAATAGCTTACATCTCTCTTACCTTCCCTTTCTCTCTCACTGATTTGTTACACTCTACTGGGGTAGAGTGCATTTCTGTAAATACAAACTAGTGGACTCAAGTAGAAGGTTCCTAGGAATGTACTGGCATCATAGTGTCACCAAGCAAAGAAGAAAAAACAAAACCAGACAAAGGGAACACAGAAGAAGAGTCCTTTTGGTACCTAACCTACACCAGTACATAAGGGTACTGAGTGCCACCAGTGTGACCTTTACACAGCACATCCAACCACAGTGCCACCTTATTGAAAAGGTGCCACATCACTGAAGAGTCACCCTAAATCTGAGGGACACTTCCTTGCTGCCCAAGTACGTCCAGTCGACCTGGATAGACGCCCTTCCCCACCAGAACCATGGCAGCAGAGAATTATAAAGCCTTCATGGAGCTGGAGACAGTGGCAGGTCTCACCGGATTGGACCTTGCCATGTGGGTCAAGGAGCAGATGGATGACTTGGCCAAGCGAGAGAAGGAAGAAAGACTCGAAAGTCAGAATTATGATGCCAAACAGAGGAGGTATGAAGAAGAACGGAGGGAGTATGAAGAAGAACGGCGGAGGTATGAGGCCGAACAGAGGCAGCTTGAAGAGAAAAGAGAAGAAAGGAGAAGACAGCATGAGTTAGCCTTCAAGGAAAAGCTCAGGCTGGAAAGAGCAAAAAAAGGAAAGTGCCGAAGCTAGGGCTAGACAGTAAGCCTCCAGCCCCACACCTGCTGCCTCAAATGCTCCAATCTCGAGCATTAATTCCCTTGTCCCCAAGCGGACTGAGGACGAGCCAGAAGCATGGCTGGAGGAAATCGAGGAACTCTTCGATAACTACAGCACAACTGAGACAGAGAGGGCCTTAGTACTAACCAAGCACATGGAGGGAAAAGCTAAGGCAGCCCTTCGCTCACTGGAGAAGAGCCAGAGAGGCGACATGGTTGAAGTGCGTAGAGTCATCACGAAGGCCTATGAAATAACCCCAGAGAAATGGAGACAGCGGTTCCAAGGTCTTACCAAGGAAGTCGGCTGGTCCTGGACTGAATGGGCCTGTCACAAAACCCAGTCTGGTACCCGCTGGTTCTATCCCTTGTCTTGCACTATGTTTGAGGACCTCTTCAATTGGGCCATGCTGGAGGACCTGTACGAATGTGTGCCTGGGCCCCTTGCTGTATATCTAAATGATAAGCAGCCCACCACCCTTATGGAAGCCTGCTGCATGGCTGATTCATAGGAAACCTTCAACCAGTCCCACAGCACATCTCAGGCTCGACTCGCCTGAAGAATGGACTGCCGAGCAAGCCTACGTGCACTTACTGTAAGAGGGTGGGGAACACTGAAGCTGATTGCCGATACAAGCTCGGCACTAACAAGCAGCCTCCTACTACCAGCCAGAACTCCTCCTCCTCTTCATCCACTCAACCCTCTCCACCAACAGTCACCGTAGGTCACCGAGCCCCTACAAGAGGCCAGTGCAAATCCTGTGGTGTGGCCAGCCACTACAGTGCTGGACATCCGGCCTGTCCACATCATGTCCCCACCACCAAGTTCGTCAACCCCATTAGCACCTCATTCTCTGCTGCCAGGCTGCAAAAGATCCTTTACCCCAAGAGACTGGAGATCCAGTTCATCTCAGTGGCCCCGCTTAGGGCTCTATCCTGCTCATGACCCTTCTGGTCACAGTAGACACTGTGGCAAACATTAGCCTGATCTCCAGGGCCCAAGTGCCAGCCAGTGCCACGACTGACGAGAAAACCCGAGGGGAGATGAAGTGGATAGAGGGCCACACCATTACCATTCCCACGGTCAAGCTCCAGGTCACGACACCTTGGGGCAAGCCACCCCACTGCCCTGGCATGGTGGGGGGAATTCAGCCCGAAGTGGACTTCCTGTTGTGTCGGGACCTTCTCTGGGGAAGCCCTTCTCCAACGCCACTTCGCAGCCACGTTACCTCCTCCACTGTAGGAGAACCCAATCAAGATGAAAACCCACCTTTCACCCACCGAAGTGGTCAGTGGAAGGGGCACACACACTAACCCGTTCTCAGCCTAGCCCTCTCCATTCGCGAAGGGGCAGCCAACAAAGAGGTCCTCCCTCTCCCTCTAGAGATGTTCAGGAGGCGCAGTACCGCTTTAGGACATGTAAGCGGACAGGCCACTCCACAAATTGGGAGAGCTGCCCAAGTATGCAACGCCCAGCGGACACCCCCGAGCAAGACTATCTGAGAGGCTCTGATCTCCAGCTGGGGCAGGAATCTCTGCCGCAGCCAAATTCAAGCCATCCTCGAGGTACTGCACCTCCGGACCCCTTGTCAGGCATGCCTGACCCCCAACTGCTGCCAGTGCCACTTGCGAGCACTGAGCAGTGCCACGCTCCATCCGGCACGGACGTTGAGCCATCAGTTAAGAAGGACCCTGTGCCTGGCCCAGATCATGAGGCGGATCCTCCTCCGGGAGATGCAGGATCCCTCACGGCACTAATCATAGCAACTGGAGAGCCTGACACTTCTTCACCAACTCCGTCCCCAGAGGATGAACCCCTGGTGGACCAAACTGATACACCTCTGGGAGACCAGGAACTGGCCTCCCCAGATGCAGAGGTCGCGATCGCTCTCACGCCGGTTGTCGCAGCAGCCAGAGTAGGGAGCCCTCCTGTAGCTTCTGAAGTTACTCCTGACTTCACGCCCGGTAGTCCTTCTGGCCTTTCCCCAGAGTCAGTGGCCTCATTACCTCCTAGGTCTGGCATAGATAGGCCTTGGAGGTACCCGAAGAAGAAGAAGAAGGGGCGGAAGAGAGCCCAGTAGTTGCAGAGCCATGAGCTCATCCGGTCACTAGTGCCCTCTCGGCACAGTGCCTTACCATCTTAGAGTGATCCTGGCCCCTTGCCCAGAGGAGGTAGCCAGTGTCATCTCTTTCTCATACAGTAGCCTAGACCCGATTAAGTACATCAGAGTAGTAACCTTGTCCCTTCCACTTTCCATCGAGCCACAGTAATCACATAAATAGTGTAACTAAAATCAGATAATCTAAACTATGGTGAAAAGAGCCACTACACTCATGACATGCATGGCCTAAGACCTCATTGAGGCAAACATTTATCATATGAGGCAAGCCTCATGTATTAACCAGTAATTACCAACTGTATTGCAGAAAACCTTGTAATTTAGCGAGTCCATTGCCCCTTACGTTGGTGCTAAGGTCATGTTGGGGTAGGTTAGGCTAGGGAATACCATAGAATGTACCATTTGGCTAGGTCTAAAACATCACGATTATAGGAGGTAGCACGTAATAACCGTAAGCACCTTTAACACTTTCCTATCTGTATAATTACCATATCACTGAGCGTACCTGAGACCCAAGGTGTCTGGGAGTGGTCGATAGTGCAAAAAAATAATTATTTCGAAAATTCAGCAATAATAGAAATTTTATGCCAACAACGTTCATTTTGCTGTCCTTTTTTTTTCTAAATGTTTATATTTTATGGTGGAATAGTCAGAATAAGAGTCACAGCCCTCTAAATTCGAAAAAATGTGAGTTATTTAACAAAAAAACATAAAATTCTTTACTTATTTTTATATTTTCGTTCGTAACCCAAAAACTATGAAAGTCAGGCGAATGAATTATTTTTTTTATGAGAAAGCCAACAACATTCCCTAAATATCGACATATAAAACAATGGAAAACGAATAAGTCCAGTTGGTGAAAAAATTGATAGAAAAGAGGGTGAGAAACAGAGCGCTCTGCCCGGCCTATGGTGAGAATTATTGCTAGAAAAACTTTTTTTTTGAAGAGCCCTATCTCGGTTATTTTTCATAAAAATTACTTTGTAAATATACGAAAATGTAGAGGAAAAGTTGAAGAATAAAGGGATGGTCAAGAAAAATGGCTTTGGTAACGGCAACAGTTTCATTTTGACGTTATAAGTTGATCGAAACGAAAAAAATGTTACCGTTGTCAACATTATCGTTCGTAGCTCAAAAGCTATAACAGTTAGGCGAATGAATTATTTTTTATGAAAAAGCCAGTACAATTCTCTAAATATGGACATATAAAACAATGAAAAACGAATAAGTCCAGTTGGTGAAAAAATTGATAGAAAAGAGGGTAAGAAACAGGGCGCTCTGGTGAGAATTATCGCTACAAAAAAAATCTTTTTTGAAGAGCCCTATCTCTGTTATTTTTCATAGAAATTACTTTGTAAATATACGAAAATGTAGAGGAAAAGTTGAAGAATAAAGCGAGAATCAAGAAAAATGGCTTTAGTAATGGCAACAGTATTATTTTGACGTTATAAGTTGATCAACGAAAAAAAAATTACTGTTGTCAACATTATTGTTCGTAGCTCAAAAACTATAACAGTTAGGCGAATGAATTATTTTTTTATGAGAAAGCCAACAAAATTCTCTAAATATCGACGTATAAAAGAATAAAAAAACGAATAAGTACAGTTGGTGAATAACTGATAGAAAATAGGGTAAGAAACAGCGTGCGCTGCCCGGCATACGGTGAGAATTATCGCTAGAAAATTATTTTTGAAGAGCCCTAGCTCGGATATTTTTCATAGAAATTACTTTGTAAATATACAAAAATGTAGAGGAAAAGTTGAGGAATAAAGTGAGAGTCAAGAAAAATGGCTTTGGTAACGGCAACAGTTTCATTTTGACGTTATAAGCTGATCGAAACGAAAAAAAATGTTACCATTGTCAACATTATCATTCGTAGCTCAAAAGCTATAACAGTTAGGCGATGAATTATTTTTTATGAGAAAGCCAACAAAATTCTCTAAATATCGATATATATAATAATGAAAAATGAGATTCAGAGCCCTGCATAAAATCCAGACGTCTCTTATGTGATGCACTAACGTTTTTTCCGCTAGTTTTACTGTAAAAACTTTGCGAAAGCATGTTGGAAACTGTTCTCTATTGACGTCACTGTATGTAAACAACCACACGTGTTTACCCCAGCTCACACGCATGGTCTCTGACAGAAGTGTGGCTGCCAGGCCTGCGTGGGTGGGATCAGCTGATGTCATTGTGAGAATTTTACTACGCCAGAGATTTGCGCATGCACAGTACAGGAACTAACAAATTTATAGAAAAAGATGGTACGAAACAGATTGTTTCCAATAATGCAATCCTACATTTTATAAAAAAAAAAATGTAAGATACGAGAGAGAAGCGTGGGTAGGATCAGCTGATTTCATTGCGAGAAATTTACTGTAAATGAAGGCGTGAATATTTTGATATCCTCGGAGACGAATCCTTGTGATGAAAAGAAGAACAAATAAAAATCGGGAATATATCGTCGTGCCTAAACTTCCGTTTTATGCAAATGTACCTTTGATCCATGAGGAAATCCGCTTCTTGCATCAATATTTTACAAGTAATTATTTTCCCACCATACTTTATCACAGGTATGTTTTTAAACTTCTTAACAACGTTTTTATTCCAAAAGTCTCCGTACCTAATGTGCCTAAACTTCCGTTTTATGCAAATGTACCTTTGATCCATGAGGAAATCCGCTTCTTGCATCAATATTTTACAAGTAATTATTTTCCCACCATACTTTATCACAGGTATGTTTTTTAAACTTAACAACGTTTTTATTCCAAAAGTCTCCGTACCTAATGTGCCTAAACTTCCGTTTTATGCAAATGTACCTTTGATCCATGACCAAAATTTCTATGATGTACTTAGAAAACTCGTATCTAATTATATACCAGCTATTAAATTTAATACCATCCCGACAAATCCACTTACCTTGGGTAGTTTGTTTAAATTTAAAGATAAACTTGACCCTCTGATGACCTCGTGTGTTGTGTACAAGTTCAATTGCCCTAGATGTAATCTAGGGACCTACGTGGGATCCACACAGAGGTTACTGAGGGTCAGAATTGATTCCCATAAGGGCGTTAGCTATCGAACTGGTAGCAAACTTGCTAGTCCTGAATTTTCCAACATCAGGCAACACGCCTATAAATGCAAACATAGCATACAATACAAAGATTTTGAAATATTGGGACGGGCACCTAATGGCAAACTACTGACAATCCAGGATTCCTTGTTTATTAAACAACTTGTTCCCCAATTAAACACACAGTCTTCCTCGACAACTCTTTACCTTACGTGAGCTGTTGCCTTTTGTCGTCTCTGGTTTGTTCCTTCTGACTTTCGTCCTTCCTTCCTCTTTTGATGGTTGGTCCTGCCACAACTAGTTTTGAATTTTGCTATATATAATGTATTATGTCCTGTATGTGTATTTTATCGCTTTTAATGTTTAATAAATGTATTTTATGGACCACCTGAGATGTACTTCCTCCTTCAACCGTCTTCTATTGTTCGAGTTACTAGTAACCACCACATCTTAGAACGTTATATATATATATATATTATATATATATATATATATATATATATATATATATATATATATATATATATATATATATATATATATATATATATATATATATATATATATACATATATATATAAATATAATTTATGTATATATAATATTATATATATATATATATATATATATATATATATATATATATATATATATATATATATATATATATATATATATATATATATATATATATATATATATATATATATATATATATATGTGTATAAAATGTATATATATATATATATATATATATATATATATATATATATATATATATATATATATATATATATATATATATATATATATATATATATATATATATATATATATATATATATATTTCTCTCTCTCTCTCTCCCTCGTGGGACTTCGAATTTAATTTTGGGATTTAATGTAACTTTGGGTTTAATTTATTTTGAATTTAATTATGGGTTTAATTAACTTTGGATTTAATGGTGGGTTTGATTAGTACCTTCTGTTGAGTTTTGGGAATTAAATGTTAGAGTAAAGGGAATTAATATTCTAGATTTTGTGTTGTATAGGGATTCTGTCAGGGAAATTGATTTTATCTTGTGTTTTTTCGGCGAGGGTTGTTTTTTCACGAGACTTGGGAAATTTTGCATTTGTGATCAGCCAAGAATAAGTGAACGAATTTACTTATGAAGAAGAAAGCTGCAAAAAGAAGGAGAGAAAATAGTAATCAGAGATTCCTTAGATCAGCCTATGGTTGGTTGTGTAGGGAGAGGAGATTCAGTCCGCGGTCTGAAGGGTTTCAATGAATGTTAGAATAGCCAAAGATGGTTGGCTTAGGTTCTCGGACCCTACGGGTTCATTGCTTTAATTGTAATTTGCAGGGACACATTAAGAGATTTTGCCATGTTAAATGTTGTGGCTCTTGCAAGAGTTATGGTCATCCTTGGCGGTCCTGTCCGTCTCGGAGACAGTATGATGGTAGGCCTGCTTTTCAGAATTTTGGTAACGCAGATAAGGAAGTTCCTCACGCATATTTTTCAAGGGGGTCTTGTGATCGGCGGACATTGTCTAAAGACTGTTCAGTTGTAAAGGAAAACTGGATGGGTGTTTCTTGGGATATAGGACTTCTGGGAGAACCCTCAGGGTCGAAGCCAGTCATAATTGGGTCTGTACATGGGATAAATGTAAGGGTTTTTATAGATACAGGTGCCTCTGTTAATTTGATGAATTATGAGTTGTTCAGATCGATGTTTTCTGATCACTCTTTGAGACCCGCTAGGGAAACTTTATGTGATGTGCAAGCAAATAGGTTACGAATTTTGGGATACGTAGATGTAGATTTATCTTTCAGGGGTATATCTTTGATAGAACCATTTTTTGTTATACAAGGGGGTGCTTTGGGGAATACTTTGTTACTGGGTCATCCAGCATGTCAGAGATGGAAAATATTGGTTCATACGGGTATGCGGTATAACTGTGGGAGTATCTGGTGTGTTTGTGCCATATGAGGGAACGGATGTGACAATGGATGACGATGGATTGGGTGTACAAGAGGATCTGTGGGTGGATGCTGAACATGTGTCGGTGGATGTGAGGTGTCATAAGGGAGTTTTGACGGACGGTGTGGTGCTTAGTCTAGGTATGGTTGCGATGGTGAAAGTTCGAGTGAAAGGAGTGCATAAATCCAGACACGTGTGTGAATGAATGTAGCGAGAAGCTTAAGGGGGTTTTGTGTATGGGTTCTATAAATAGGATGTCAAGTTCAGGGGCACTTAGGCGGAATTGTTAAACTGTAATGATTCAGTTTTGCAATTATCAGAAGGGTACTTATGCAATCAACTTTGTTGACTGGGTCGATGAAGATAATTCAGTTGCTATTGTCAGGGATTTTTGTAGTTTTTCAGAAGCAGATTTACAGGCTAGAAGGCAAGTTTTCATGGATCAGTTAGGCAATGCTGATTATAAAGAATATGCTGGGGTGTAAAAGACTTTCTGGCCGAGTTTGCTGACATAGTCGCACTCAAAGGGGATAAGTTAGGATTAACAAATATGTTGGAACACAAGGTTCAGTTGGAGGACAAAACTAAGCCTATTTTTGTTCCTTCACATAGGTTTCCTTTTACAATTAGAGAGCAGGTAGAGCAAGAGGTTAATAAGCGGTGGGAAGAAGGCATTGTTAAGTCCAGTTCATCGCCTTTTAATTTTCTATTGTTGGCATTCCCTGAAAACGATGGTTTAGTCCAAGTTTGTGTAGACTTTAGGAAGTGGAGCGAGAAAACCATTCCTGATTGCTACCCTGTGGCGTGTTTGCCAGACTTATTTGTTGAAATTGGGGGCAAGAACATTTACTCCTCAATTTATCTGATGCAAGGGTATTTGCAAGTACCGCTTAGCGAGGAGAGTTGAGAGTACACGGCTTTCTCTCTGCCGAAGGGGCATTATGAGTTCACGCGGATGCTGTTTGGTTTAAAAGGCAGTCCGATGACATTTACTAGGCTAATGAATACAGTTTTGCATGGTTTGTTAGGGAAGTACATATATCTATAGATAGACGATATCTTAGTTGCCACTGATTCAGCAGAGGAACATTTAGAAGTTCTTAGGGAGGTTTTTAGGAGGCTTAGATTAGCGGGTTTGACGATAAAGTTAGCTAAGTGTAATTTTCTTAGGAGGCAGATAGTATATTTAGGTCATTTCATTTCTAAAGGGGGTGTTAGAGTGAATGATGATAAAGTTAGGGCAATTGTAGATTTTGCCACTCCTAAGAATAAGAAGCAGATTCGGTCATTTTTAGGCATGGCTGGATATTTCTGTAGATTTGTGAAGGTTTTTTCTGTTCTGGCATCTCCCTTGACAGATGTCTTGAGGGATGGTGTGCAGTTTGTATGGGGAGATGGACAGCAAGTAGCTGTTCAGAAGATTAAGGATGCCTTAGTGAATCCCCCAGTATTGAAGTTTCCTGATTTGGAACGTCCTTTCACGTTGGTAACGGACGCTAGTTATGATGGTATAGGAGCATGCCTTATGTAGAAGTTCGATGGAAGACTCCATCTGATTGCATTTTACAGTAGGAAGTTTAAGACATGAGGTAGTAATGAACGGTTATGCTCGGTAATAGATAAAGAGGCCTTTGCCGTAGTGTCTAGTTTAGTACACTTTAAAATATTGTTATTGGGCAATCAAGTAGAGGTTTTGATGGATCATAAGCCATTGTTGGATCTTTTTTATAAGCTGGATCTTTCCGCAAAAAGAGCTAGGTGGTATCTGACAATCAGGGATTTTGATGCTAAGCTTAGGTATATAGAGGGTAGACATAATGTCGTAGCAGATGCCCTTAGCAGGAATTTTTGTGATGCATATGGTACTCAAGTGTGTTATGCATCTGGGAATTGCATAGACTGGGATATTAGTTTGGTAGAATCTAAGCGAGATGAAGATGAGATTCTGGGAGGTGCAAAATGTTTCTTAGAGGGGAATTAGTTAGGAAGGGTTATAAACTGCCTTTTGCAAGGCTTGAATTAGAGGGTAATTTGTTAGTTAGGAAAATTAGATACAGACAGAGGAATAGTGAGGATAAGGGCAATACGACGCAAATAGTTGTTCCTAGGAGTTTAGTACCTACGGTGCTAGATATTGTTCACGGTAGGTCTGGCAGTCTGCATTTGGCGATTGAGAAAACATATCAGAATGTATGGGGACAATTCTCTTGGAAAAAATATGCTCATATCGGTAGAAGACTTTGTGAGAAGTCGTTCAGTTTGTAATGGGAGTAAGCCAAGGGTCATTTCTTGTAAATTGGGTTCATTCCCGATTCCTACCAGACCCTCATCACGAGTCCACATGGACCTTCTGAGCAATTTCTGTGAATCTAGTTATGGTCCTAGGCACCTGTTGTGGCTGTTGACGAATTAACTAGGTTCATAGACATTTTTCTGTTGAAGGATAAAACAGCGGAAGAGGTGGCAGTCACATTTGCCGTTATGGGGTTCCAGAGGTTCTGATTACAGATAATAACTGAGAATTTGTGAATAGTACGTGAGAGCATCTTGCAGACATAATAGGCATTCGTAAGGTCACTATTATTCCCTTTAGACCAGAAGCAAATGGCCTGTGTGAACATGCAAATACGAAGGTCATTGAAGCTCTTCGAAAGACCATAGGGGGTAACAACGTAAATTGAGATTGATATATTCCACAGGTGCAACATAGTATAAATACTATGGTTAGTGATACCATTGGAATGTCTCCAAATGAGGCGCTGTTTGGTTACCCAGCGCGGGGTGCATTCGATTTGTTGTCTATTCCATCGGGTGATGAAACAATCAGGGTGCTTGTTTGCAACGCGAAAGAGAGATATGCGCATCTTGCTAAGAATCTTGAAATGAAAACGCGAGAAATGGTAGATAGGAGCAATGCAAAGCCAGATAGAGTTGAAGTTGCTGTGGGAGATAGGGTTTTTGTGAAAATAAATGTCAGGAATCAGTTGAACTATAAGCTGGGTCCTAAATTTGAAGGTCCTTTCCGTGTTGTTGAAGCAAAGAAGGGGAATAGATTTGTTGTTCTAGATTAAAATACATGTGTGTCTCGGTTAACACATATCTAAAATTAATAAGACAGGGTAATGGGAATTGTAAGGGTTAATTCCTGGGTTGTACTGTGGTTATGATAATTTTTTTTCTTTTTCTTTTTTCCTCTCTTTGTTTTTTTAAATGGGCGTAACTTGTAGTTTCCTTCAACTGGGGAGGACATTAGACCATAGAGTTTAACTGGGGAGGACGTTAGTCCATAGAGTTATACAAATCTTTAATTGTCCAAGTTCAGTTCTGTTCTTAAGCGTTGCAATACTCAGTTAAAATTATGTGCAGAATACCGTAGAGTTTTATAGGTATATGAATTTCTTTTTTGTTTGTTTTTTCTCTTTCCCGTTTCGAGATCGGGTATCTTAGCGATTCTTGGTTTTGTTTTTTTATGCTGACGTCTCGCATTCACATGACTTTGGGAATCGTGGCATGGGCTAATTTCGTAGTGAGGTTAGGCCCGTGTGTTATTATTTAAGAATATTATGATGTATGGAAGCCGTCGGACGTAGTATCTTTGAGTATAGATTTACAGAATAAAGTTTTGTTACTTAGGATTTTTTTTCGTGGTAATTAGTATATCGGACGGAATCTGTCGGATCTGGTACGGGTTTGGGTAAATCAGTTAGGGTTTAGGATAGGAGAGGGAGATATTAATATGACTTTCAAATTTAGATTTTTCGGTCCTCTTCTAGAAGAATTAAGAGGACTGTGACATTGGTAATTGTAGTTATATGATCATAGGAGCGATTGCCAGTATGCCAATTGCTATTTTGCTGAGAATTGAGCAGGTATCGACAGTATTTGCTAGTAGGGTAAAACTTTGATGACTTTACGAGATATTTTACCTCCCAGATATTTAGAATTGCCTTGAATGAATTTAGTATGCTGGTAGGGTTCTCAGATAAATTTTACTGGGAAGAATTTGTACGGGTAGTATCTTAAAGTTAGTGTTCCCGATAGAGTGTTGATTGTGAAAATTCCGGTTGGCAACTTGGAATTATTTCAAATTTTTTTCATATGACCTTTGCCCTAGTGGGTTTAATATTTCAGTAATAGTATGGCATAGTGAGTAAACTAGTCACCTTTTTGGGTTGACTGTCGATAGGACTGACTTACGTTATACACCACTTCCTTGCAGCAGAGTTTTACGGAATGTCTTATATGAGCCTCAACTGAAACAAGCTAGATATGGGGGCCGTCTACGACATACCTGCAGGTTTCTACGCTTGCGCCTTCATCAGAGGATCCAGGGTTTTTGCAGAGATGTTGGGCAGGACGTCTACAGATCGCCGTCGTTGCTGGGAAACACTGTTTGGCGCAAAGGATTAGTGTGCACCGCATTCAACATGGGCTTGTGCAGTTGCAGGCCATTCAGTGTAATTGGATCACAAGGAATTCAAGATGTGAAGAGAAGCATGGGCTTGTACAGTTGCAAGCCGTCCAGAATATTTAGACCAACAAGAATGCAAGATTTCAAGTATTTCCATAAATGAACTATTACTGGAATAACAATCGTGCATACGAGACATATAATTTTCGTATTCAGTGCATATGTTTTGCTATGATTTTGCAGTTGACCCTTACTGAACTTTCGATTGGACAGTTATCATATCTGGGCGAGGGCATCCAGAAAGTAGGTGGTCCGAGCTCCTATTACGTCTTTGATGACTTTAGAAGAACTATGTGCTGCCCTGACAGTGGCTCTTTACTGCAGCTGCATCTATATTGACTTTGGAAATTTGCTCAGTTGGATACAGAGAGCCATTTGATCATGATCTTTTGAACATTGAACTGATACTGCCAGAAGTGCCCAGGTTCCGGTGAGGTATGTGTGTGTGTGGGCGATCTTTCACGGTATATTAACCGGGGGATAGAGTCTTGCAGGAGGATTGCATTAAGAAATGTGGGTCTAATTGGTTAGTGGTGAATTGTCAGAAGATCACCACTAGAAAATCTTTACAGACATATTTGATAGCAAGACCTAACAGTGCTGCAGTGAAATACCTCCAGGTCTCCATTATGAACTGTCCTGTTTTGCGTCTCCAGTGTGCATTTTTCTGTTTTGTATATTCATGACAAATAACACCATTTCTGGTTAATATATATATTTCTTTCAACAGGAATTCAAGTTTTGTCCTGAGAGGACGAATATTTGGGAAGTGGTGTTTTTACTCTTACATACAATATGACGTATATTGTGGTCTCTCAAAATTATAACCTTATTACTTTGTTAGACGACCAGGGCGTTATTCACTAGTATGCTTGGTATAGAATTAGTCATATGCTGGTTTGTGAGACAGCATTTCCTCTAGTTATGTTTTCCATTGATAAGGGGTGCGATTTACTCCAATTCATGACCGTAGCTTTTGCTGAATCACTTTCGTTAAATTTGCAAATAAAGTCTAGTTTTGTACCACAGTGTTTAATTTCAGTAGGCCTTTGTTTTGAGATAGTTACAGTGAGAGAAGTCGACAAAGGAGAAAGGATTTGCAGACCCAGGGATGAGCCATGGCTACCACAGACATCTTAGAGAAATAAGATGATTGATTCTGTTCTTTAAACAGATAAGGCAATAAAAGATTGCCCTGTTTGACCTGGGAACAGGCCCATTAACACTCATAAGGGTGGGCTCAATTCAATATAAACAATATATATATAATCATATATATATATATATATATATATATATATATATATATATATATATATATATATATATATATATATATATATATATATATATATATATATATATATATATATATATATATATATATATACATTAAGTTACAAATATCCTTTAATATCCAATTTGCTCTACCTCGGAGATATTATATTTCCATATATGTTACCCGAAGGGGAATTTTTTAGTTCATAATAAGTTCGTTGTCTTGTGGGCTCGAACCACGGGAGACAAGAACTCAGGACTACAGTGACGCACATTAAACCACACAGCCATCAATTGAGGTATAAGTTGATACCGACTTCCACCTACAAATCGCTGTCAAACTCAGGTATTTGTAATTAGAATCGATATCAACCCACCTCTACCATGTTAACCATTTAATGCGTTTGTCACATGCAGCCATATTATGAATGAATTTATCAGATCACCGTGATTCATATACAAGCATTAAGCCACAAATGTCCTATAGTATCCAATTCGCCCTACCTCGGAAATAAAATTTTTTCATATATGTTACCTGAAGGGGAATTTTTTAGTTGATAAGTTCGTCGTCTCGTGGGCTTGAACCGTAGAAGACAAGAACTTAGCACTGCAGTGACATGCATTAAACCACACGGCCATCAAGTGAGGTATAAGTTGATACAACCTCCCACCTACAAATCACTGTTGAACTCAGGTATTTGTAATTAGAATCGATATCAACCCACCTCTACCATCTTAACCATATAGTGTTTGTCGCCTTCAGCCATACTATGAATGAATTTTATCACCTCATCGTGATTCATATACAAGCATTAAGCTTACTAATGTCCTTTAATATTCAATTCACTCTGCCTCGGAAATAACATATTTTCATATATGTTACCCGAAGGGGAATTTTTTTGTTGATAATAAGTTCGTCACCTTGTGGGCTCGAACCACGGAAGACAAGAACGCAGGATTACAGTGACATGCATTAAACTACACTGCCATCAAGTGTGGTATAAGTTGATACCGACTCCCACCTGCAAATCACTGTCGAACTCAGGTATTTATAATTAGATTCGATATCAACACACCTCTACTATCTTAACCATGTAGTTCGTTTGTCGCAAGGAGCCATATTACGAATGAATTTTATCACCTCACCATGATTCATATACAAGCATTAAGCTACAAAAGTCCTTTAATATTCAATTCACTCTGCCTCGGAAATAATATATTTTCATATATGTTACCTGAAGGGGAATTATTTTGTTGATAATAAGTTCGTTGTCTCATAGGCTCGAACCACGGAAGACAAAAATTCAGGACTGCAGTGACGTGCATTTAACCGCACGGCCATCAAACGAGGTATAAGCTGACACTGACTCCCACCTACAAATCACTGTCAATCTCAGGTATTTGTAATTAGAATTGATATCAACCCACCTCTACCATGCTAACCATGTAGTGCATTTCTCGCACACAGCCATATTATGAATGAATTTTATCAAATCACTGTGATTCATATACAATCATTAAGCTACAGATGTCCTTTTAATATCCAATTCACTCTACCTCGGAAATAATATATTTTCACCTATGTTACCGGAAGGGGAATTTTTTAGTTGATAATAAGTTCATTGTCTCATGGGCTCAAACCATGGAAGACAAAAATTCAGGACTACAGTGATGTGCATTAAACTACACAGCCATCAATTGAGGTATAAGTTGATAGCGACTCCCACTTACCAACCATTGTCGAACTCAGTGATTTCTAGGCGTGAGTTGGTATCAGCATATACCTCACTTGATGGCCATGTGGTTTAATGCACGTCACTGTAGTCCTTAGTTCTTGTCTTCCGTTGTTCGAGCCCACGAGATGACAAACTTATTATCAACTAAAAAATAATCCCTTGGATAAAACGGTATATATGGAAATATATATTTCCGAGGTAGAAAAAATTGAATATTAAAGGACACCTGTAAAATGCCTGGATATGAATCACGGTGATGTGATAAAATTCATTCAATATATATTATATATATATATATATATATATATATATATATATATATATATATATATATATGTGTGTGTATAACATATATATATACATATATATATATATATATATATATATATATATATATATATATATATGTATGCATATATATACATACATACATATATATATATATATATATATATATATGTATATATGTATATATGTATGCATATATGTATATATATATATATAT
>NC_089747.1:37978726-37983726 GCF_040412425.1 Macrobrachium rosenbergii
ATGGGGGCAGTGGCTGTAGTGACGTCATCACCTGAGTGACGTGTCAGTGACATCATTAGTCTGGGTGGAGTTTCTCACAACCTTCACCATATTCTGTGCAGCGCACTTGAATTGTGGGCGTGTCTTACATCTCTTGTTTTTTTATGTATAGCAATTGCCAGTTTGCATCAGCATTTAGGGCTTAATAAAAGAGAGTATTTTGTTGTTGTGTTATCTCTGGGGACTTTGATTATTGGGTAGTAATTTATTTAACATTTGTTGAATTACTGAGTGTAAACATTTCTTACGCAAGTGTGTATACATTTCTTAGCTTTATTAACTGTTTTTTCTCTTATTTTGTTTATAATTACACACATACATGTGTTATTTTGGGTGTATATGTGCGTGTATGTAAAGAGGGGAGCGGTTGCCATAAACTTACTTGGCAATCTTGTGCCTTGATGACAGGAGAAGCAGACGTGTCTTCGAAGTTTGCGCTCAGCGCTTTTTCTGTGTGATTTGGCATACCTTGGATGGGAGAGTGGTAGGGTGAGGTGTTGCGCTGGGGAGAAGGGGACGAATTCTTCTAAGCTCTCTCTCACGCATGCGCGTCCATCTGCTCGAGTCCTGTTTTCTATACGGAGGGTAGACTCCCATTCTCTTTACTTGGGGGAGACTGAGTGTTTTTTTTTTTTTTTTTTTTTTTTTTTTTTTTTGTCGTTTGGCCTTGAAGATGCGAAGCCATTTTGACCCACTTTGCAATCAGCTGTGCACTCAGCCGGTCATTTTTTTCCCCATGGGACTTTGGATTTAATTGTGAGGTTAGTTAATTTTGAATTTAATTTTGGTTTTTAATTTAGTTATTGGTTTAACTAATTTTTTATTTAATTTTGGGCTTACTTAGTTTTAAATTTAATTGTGGGTTTAATTAACTTTGGATTTCATTGTGGGTTTGATTTGTATTTTCTTTTAAGTATTGGGAATTAATTGTTAGTGTAAAGGGAATTAACATTGTGGGTTTCGTGCTATATGGGAATTCTTTCAGGAGAAATTTTTTTTGTGTGTGTTTTTTCTGTAAGGGGTGTCCTTTCGCGGGACTTGGGAAATTTTGCATTTGTGATCAGCCAAGAATAAGTGAACGAATTTATTTACGAAGAAGAGAGCTGCAAAAATGAGGAGAGGAAATAGTGATCAAAGATTCCTGAGGTCAGCTTATGGTTATGTAGGACTCGGAGATTCAGCCCTCAGTCTGAAGGGTTTTGTTGAGAGTCTGAATAGTCAAATATCGATGGTTGGCTTAAGTTCACGGACTCCACGGGTTCATTGCTTTAATTGTAATATGTAGGGACACATTAAGGGATTTTGCAGTGTTAAATATTGTGGCACTTGTAAGAGTTATGGTCATCCTTGGCGGTCCTGTCTCTCTCAGAGACAGTATAGTGGTAGGCCTGCATTTCAGAATTTTGGTAGCACAGATAAGGAAGTTCCTCACATGGATTTTTCAAGGGGATCTTGTGATCAGCAGACATTGTCTAAAGACCGATCAGTTGTAAAGGAAAACTGGATGGGTGTTTCTTGGGATATAAGACTTCTGGGAGAACCCTCAGGGTCAATGCCAGTCGTAATTGGATCTGTACATGGTATAAATGTGAGGGTTTTTATAGATACAGGCTCCTCTATTTATTTGATGAATTATGAGTTGTTCAGATCGATGTTTCACGAACTATCTTTGAAACCTGCCAAAGAAACTATATGCGATGTTCAAGCAAATTGTTTACGGGTTTTTGGGACACGTAGATATAGATTCATCTCTCGGGGGTAGATCTTTGACAGAACCATTTTTTGTTATACAAGGGGGTGCTTTGGGAAATGCTTTGTTACTGGGTCATCCAGTGTGTCGGAGACAAAAGATCTCAGTTCATACGGGGGTGTGTGGTATAACTGTGGGTGTACCTGGGATGTTTGTGCCTTGTGAGGGGACGGATGTGAGTGTACTGGATGATGAGGATGGATCAGGTGTACATGAGGATCTGTGGGTGGATGCTGAACATGTGTCGGTGGATAAGAGGTGTTATAAGGGAATTTTGATGGATGATGTGGTGCTTGGTCTGGGTATGATTGCTATGGTGAAAGTTCAAGTGAAAGGAGTGCATAAGTCCAGACAGATGTGTGTGGATGAGTGTAGCGAAAAGCTGAAGGGGGTTGTGTGTACGGGTTCTATATATATGGTGTCGAGTTCAGGGGATACTTGGGTGGAATTGCTAAACTGTAATGATTCAGTTCGCAATTACAGGAAGGGTACTTATGCAATTGGCTTTGTTGACTGGGTCAATGAAGATAATTCAGTAGCTCTTGTCAAGGATTTTTGTAGTTTTTCAGAAGCAGATTTACAGGCTAGAAGGCAGATTTTTATTGATCAGTTAGCCAATGCTGATTATAAAGAATAGGCTGGGGGTGTAGAAGATGTTTTGGCCGAGTTTGCTGACATAGTCGCACTCAAAGGGGACAAGATAGGATTAACAAATGTGTTAGAACACAAGGTTCAATTGGAGGACAAAACTAAGCCTATTTTTGTTCCTTCATATAGAATTCCTTTTAAGATTAGAGGACAGGTAGAGCAAGAGGTTAATAAGTGAGAGGAAGAAGGCTCTGTTAGGCCAAGTTCCTCGCCTTTTAATTTCCCTTGTTGGCAGTGCCTAAGAAGGATGGTTCAATCTGGGTTTGTGTGGACTCTAGGAAGTTGAACAAGAAAACCATTCCTGATTGCTACCCCGTGGCGTGTTTGCCAGATTTATTTGTTGAGATTGGGGGCAAGAATATTTATTCCTCAATAGATCTGATGCAAGGGTATTTGCAAGTACCGCTTAGCGAGGAGAGTCGAGAGTACATGGCCTTCTCATTGCTGAAGGGGCATTATGAGTTTACTGGGATGCCGTTTGGTCTAACAGGCAGTCCAATGACATTTACTAGGCTAATGAATACTGTTTTGCATGGCTTCTTAGGGAAGTCCATTTATTTATATATGGACGATATTTTAGTTGCCACTGATTCAATAGAGGGACATTTAGGTTCTTAGGGAGGTTTTTAGGAGGCTTAGATTAGCTGGTTTGAAGATAAAGTTAGCTAAGTATAATTTTCTCAAGAAACAGGTAGTATATTTAGGTCATGTCATTTCTAAAGAGGGTGTTAGAGTGAATAATGATAAAGTTAGGGCAATTGTAGATTTTGCTACTCCCAAGAATAAGAAGCAGATTCGGTCATTCTTAGGCATGGCTGGATTTTTCAGTAGATTTGTGAAAGATTTTTCTGTTCTGGCATCTCTCTTCACAGATGTCCTGAGGGATGATGTGCAGTTTGTATGGGGAGATGGACAGCAAGTAGCTTTTCACAAGATTAAGGATGCCTTAGTAAATCCCCCAGTGTTGAAGGTTCCGTATTTGGAACGTTCTTTCATGTTGGTAACGGACACTAGTTATGATGGTATATGGGCATGCCTTATACAGAAGTTCGATGGAAAACTCCATCTGATTGCATTTTACAGTAGAAAGTTTAAGAAACGAGGCAGTACTGAACGATTATGGTAGGTAATAGACAAATAGGCCTTTGCTGTAGTTTCTAGTTTAGTACATTTTAAGATATTGATTTTGGGCAATCAAGTAGAGGTTCTGACGGATCATAAGCCATTGTTGGATCTTTTTAATAAACTGGATCTTTCCCCAAAATGAGCTTGGTGGTATCTGACAATCAGGGATTTTGATGCTAAGCTTAGGTATATAGAAGGCAGACATAATGTCGTAGCAGATGCCCTTAGTAGAAGTTTTTCTGATGCAGATGGTACTCATGTATGTTATGTATGTGGAGATTGGATAGACTGGAATATTAGCAAGATGAAGATGAGATTTTGGGAGACGCAAAAGCATTTCTTAGAGGGGAATTAGTTATGAAGGGGTATAAGCTACCTTTTGCAAGGCTGGACTTAGAGGGTAATTTGTTAGTTAGGAAAATTAGATGTAGACTGAGGAATAGTGAGGATAAAGGTGATTCGGCGCAAATAGTTGTTCCTAGGAGTTTAGTACCTACGGTGCTAGATATTGTTCACGGTAGGTCTGGCAGTCTGCATTTGGGGATTGAGAAAATGTATCAGAATGTACGGGGATAATTCGTTTGGAAGAAAATGCTCACGTCGGTAAAAGACTTTGTTAGAAGCGTCTTGTAAATTGGGTTCATTCTCGATTCCTAGCCCTTAAACGCCTGTTGGACGTTTTAAACGTCGTCCAAAATTGTCTGTCGAATGCCGAGTGGACGTTGCAAACGTCGACTGAAAATGATTTTTTTAAATATTCCCGAAAAAATAATTATAGGCCTAGTTTGCGGAAGATTTCAAATCCCGCGCCTCGGGGGATGCTGGGAGTTCACGGATCCAGCTGTTGTTTTGTTTCTGAGCGTCACCCAGACGCGCATGCTCGAATTTCCCCCATCTCGCATCAGAGAGCATCAGAGTAGCGCCTTGCGGGAGCGATATTTTGAAGCAGACGTGTTTTGCTGAACTTTTGCGAGTGTTAGCGAATTCGTGCTGCAACAGAATGTTTGCAGAGATGTCGCAAAGGCGTCAGGAGCGTGAAAGGCGCACATTGCCTGTCGGAAGTGAGCGTGTGAGGCAAGTTTTGGACTTGGATGCTGGAGAAGGACCCAGCAACCAGAGTGACCCAGCTTCTCAGCAGCATGTTGTTCAGCCACGTGTGACCTATGGCGACCAAGGACCACATCCCGTTCCTTTTACGACCCATAGGAAGTATCAAGGGTGTCCTGAGGGGCATCCAAAAACATTTGGGAGGCCTCCAACAAAAAAATGACATTGATGAGTACTTGTTGGAGCTCAATCGAGAGCAGGTCGAAAGTCCTGATTTCGGTGGTAGTTGGTCATCTAGCGATGACGACATAACGCCTGACGTCAGCGATGACGAATATTTGCCACCAATGTCCGTACGGGATCCTCAGCAGGAAAGTGAATTAGAGTTTAG
>NC_089747.1:37988726-37991226 GCF_040412425.1 Macrobrachium rosenbergii
TGATAATGATATTTTTTTTCATTTCTGATGATTGCATACTAAACTTCTGGCAATGAGAAAAAAGGAGCCAAAAAACAGAACTCTTAATCTTGAAAACTAAGCGCGCTGTGATTTTTGAAAAAAACTTTTTTTTTTGTAGCTTCGGCGCTACCTCTCGTAGGCCGCCGGCATACGGGAGACGTTTTTGAAAATAGGGCTTCGGCAATAAAGGTCTAGGAGACCCTGGTCCTGTATTCATATGGACCTTCTGAACAATTTCTGTGAATCTAGTTATGGCCATAGGCACCTGCTGGTGGTTGTTGACGAATTAACTAGGTTCATAGAGATTTTTCCGTTGGAGCATAAAACAGCAGAAGAGGTGGCAGTCGCATTCTTCAACAGGTATATTTGCTGTTATGGGGTTCCAGAGATTCTGATTACAGATAATGGTAGGGAATTTGTGAATAAGACGTTAGAGTGTCTTGCGGATGTAATGGGCATTTGGAAGGTCACTATTATTCCCTATAGACCAGAAGTTAATGGGCTGTGCGAACGTGCAAATAGGAAGGTCATTGAAGCTCTTTGAATGACCGTTGGGGGGAGTGATGTAAATTGGGATCGATATATTCCACAGGTGCAACATAGTATAAATACGATGGTTAGTGATACCATTGGAATATCTCCAAATGAGGCGCTGTTTGGTTACAGTGCTGGGTGCATTCGATTTGTTGCCTATTCTATTGTGTGATGAAATGATCAGGGTGCTTGTTTGCATGGCTAAAGAGAGATATGCGCGTCTTGCTAAGAATCTTAAAATGAAAACGCGAGACATGATAGATAGGAGCAATGCAAAGCCAGATAGAGTTAAAGTTACTGTGGGAGATAGGGTTTTTGTGAATATAAATGTCAGGAGTCAGTTGAACTATAAGCAAGGTCCTAAATTTGAAGGTCTTTTTCGTGTTGTGGAAGTAAAGAAGGGGAACAGATTTGTTGTTCTAGATGGGAACACGGGTGTGTCTCGGTTGACACAAATCTAAAATAAAAAAAAAACAGGGTAATGAGAATCGTTGGGTTAATTCCTGGGTAGTATTGTGGTTATGATAATTTCTTTCTCTCTCTCTCTCTCTCTCTCTCTCTCTCTCTTTTAATGGGTTGTAAATGGGCGTAACTTTCATTTTTTTTTTTAACTGGGGAGGACATTAGTCCGTAGAGTTTTACAAATCTTTAGTTGTACGAGTTTAGTTTTTGCTCGTATGTGTTGCAATACTTAGTTAAAATTAAGTGCAAAATACCATAGGGTGTTATAGATATATAAATTTCTTTTTGTTTGTTTTTGTTTTTTTTTTCTTTTTCCCGTTTCGAAATCGGGTATCCTAGAGATTCTTGCTTTTGTTTTTTATGCTGAAGTCTCGCATTCACATGACTTTGGGAGTTGTGGCATGGGCTTTTTGTTGTGAGGTTAAGACTGTGTGTTATTATTTAAGAATATTATGATGTGTAGTAGTCGTCTGACGCAATATCTTTGAGTGTAGAGTTACAGAACAAAGTTTTGTTCCTTGGAATTTTTTGGTTGGGGGCGGTAATTAGTATATCAGATGGAATCAGTCTGGTCTGTTATAGGTTTGGGTAACTCAGTTAGGGTTTAGGATAGGATTAGGAAGACGTTAAAATGACTTCCAAATTTAGAATTTTCAGTTCTCGTTTAGAATAAGAGGGCTGGACCATTGGTATTTTGCTGAGAATTGAGCAGGTATCGACAGTATTTGCTAACCAGGGTAGAACTTTGATGACTTTATGAGATATTTTACCTCTCAGATGTTTAGAATAGACTTTAATGAATTCGGTATATTGGTATGTTCTCAGGTAATTTTTACTGGGGAGAATTTAAATGAGTAGTATATTAAAGTTAGCACACCTGATAGAGAGTTGATTGTGGAAATTCCAGTTAGTAACTTTGAATAGTTTCGCAGTTTTATTGTACAACATTTTCCTTGGTGGTTTTAAGGTTCATTAATAGTATGGCATAGTGAATAGACTTGGTACCCTTTTGGGTTGACTGTCAATATGACCGACTTACGTTATACACCACCTCCATGCAGCAGCACTTTATGAATAACTTCTGTGAGCGTCAGCTGATACAAGTTAGATATGGAGGCCATCTATGACATACCTGCAGGTTTCTACACCTGCGCCTTCATCAGAGGATCCAGGGTTTTTGCAGAGATGTCGGGCAGGACGTCTACAAATTGCTGTCATTGCTGGGAGACCTCTGTTTGGTGCAAAGGATTCGTGAGCGCCGCATTCAACAGGGCTTGTGCAGTTGCAGGCCGTTCAGTGTAGCTGGATTACCAGGAATTCAAGATGTGAAGAGAAGCATGGGCTTGTACAATTGCAAGCCATCCAAACCATCAAGAATGCAAGATTTCAAGTGTTGCATTTCATAAATGAACTGTTATTGGAATATCAATCTTGGATATGAGACATATAATTTTCATATCTGGTGCAGACAGTTTTCTATGAT
>NC_089747.1:37996226-37998726 GCF_040412425.1 Macrobrachium rosenbergii
CAAGAAAACAGTACCTCTTTCTCCCGGAAAACCGCCCAATAACTCGTCTGCCCCCTCCACAGGGGCAGCTCGGAAAGACTTTAGCCAGACCTTTTGCACAGCGTGCAAGGTTTATGGCCATTCTCCCGCATGGGCAAAATGCCCGAACAATAATAAATCAAATACTCCCGCCGTCGCCTTGGCTGTTACAAATTCCAAGTCATTGGGGCCTCCCGCCGAAGGACCCATATATGTGGCCCCTCCACGAGGCAGCCACCCCGCGCGCCGAGTCACGGCATTCGAGGACTCGGGCGCGCAAATCTCCCTCATACGAAGGGACAGAGTTCCCTGTGGAGCTGTCGTCAATAGACGAAAACTCGTCACGATCGAGGGAGTAAATCAATTTAAAATGATACTCCCTATGGTCCAATTGAGATTCACAAGACCTCATCAGTCAAAAATTTGCAATCCTGCAGTAGCAAGCCATCTCCCCGGAGGCTATAATGTCATCCTGGGACAGGACTTTCAGTCCCCACAGAAAACACAACAATCCAGGGGTCCACATTCCCCAACTCATTCCTCAGGCGCAAGTAATAATCCCCCACTTCTCCCTCAGTCAAGACTGGTGCCCCCTGGGTACCAGGAGGATGTGCAGTCCCTACTAGTGCCACATGAGTACAATGTACAGTGGCCCCCTCGATCGGTTCCCGATCCAATTCCAGTGCCCGGCCCTGCCTCAGTGCCAGCGCCAGGGCCCCAATCAGATCTCCTTCCCGGAGATGCCAAATTCCTGCCAGTGCCACTTGCATGCACCGAGCAGTGCCAAGCTCCGCCCGTCCTGACCGACGAGCACAAGAAACCTCTGATAGTGCCTGACTCTGCCTTAGTGCCAGTGCCAGAGTACAACCCCGATCTCCATTCAAGGGATCCAATTCAGGACCCCCTCTCTTCTCCCAGCCTGGCACCGCTACCAGCGTTGGTAAGAGAGAAGGTTCCTCTCGACCACAGCAGAAGTTCACCTAAAGGTGCAGCCTCACAACCCGTGCCTGAGCTGGTCATTGATACCTGCGAGTCTCTCACGCCGCCCCCGACCACCTCATCTCTGCCTCAGTCCGTCGCCAACGCAATCGCGAGTCAGGATCCTGCCATCTCTCACTTGGCCGATGAACTACAAGAGCTGCGACGGATCATGGTAGAACTAGCGAGGAAAACTCCTGCGTCAGCTGTTGCAGCAGCTGGCCCAGGTGGCACTCCATGCCACCCTCCGGTCTCAGGCCCTCCGCTTCCCCGGCCGAGGACGACTATCCAAGTAGGAGAGGTTCGCGGCGGAATTACCATGGGCGTGGTAATTTCTGGGTAGTTTCCAAAGAGTTCTAGAGCTCCCCTGGCACTGAGCCACCATTTCATCTTTCGAAGGTCTTAGTACTTCTAATCCAGAAGAGGATGTCAAGGCCCTCCACTATCTTCTTCCGTTCCTCTGGAACTTCTATCCCATATCCTTCTCTATTAATCTTTTCTTAAATTATCACCACAAGAGGCAATTGGGATACCATTCCTCTCAAAATGCATAAATTAATGAGAATAACAGAGTGGGAAGTGGCACGCCCTTGCACCCCTACCTTGGCACAGGGTATGCATGTCAGCTCTTCCTGAAGGAGTCGCGCACTTTGGGTTCCCTTTTCCAGTCCTGGGGCTGAGAGATAGTCTGGGCTATAATTTATAGGCGAAGGATGATAAATTCCTGCATAACACAATAAATATCTCACTCTATTACCCTTGGCTCTTCTGCCAACATCATTTACTCTTTTAGTTATTTATTTATCTTTCTCTTTTAATGAATCTCGAGTCATAAACTCCTGCCCTTGTGATTTTTAATGCCACCTTCGTAAAATCCGAGAGACGAGTTCCGCCTCTCGTATGAGGTCACGTTTTCATTCGTAACATCCTGTTCCTTTTTCCTTTTGTTATTTATTTTTTTCCCTTTCTACTAAGAACTCTATTTTGTCCCCAGACCCCTCATCTTTTGTCTGCTTATCCCGTCATAACATCGAGCGAGGATCTATTTATAGCATGTACTCGAGTTATGGGCAGTGGAAACATAAAATTAGCGTGGTTTAAAATTAGCGAATACTCTCGCTCGCCCACCACTGCCAAAATCCCCAGAGTAAGGGTCAGCCGTCAGTTGTTGAGTTGGCGGATTATGTATCGTCATTACAATATCACGTAAAGGGGATGTCATTTACAAATATAAATGCTGTGTCTTGTTTATTTTGAATTAAGGAACTTATATGTAAATTAATTCTTACATTTTGTCTCCTGCCTCAAACTTATCTTGTCCTCTTATGCTTAAAGTAACGTATATTGTAAACTTGAAGAAATTAATGGCCCATGTTAAAGTAGTTTAATATTAATGTGTTGGGAGTTCGCTCGTTAACGTATACTTAAATAACAAAAGGGAAGAAGCCGGAGTTTACAAGATACCATGTAGCAATTGTCATGAAATCTATGTAGGCGAGACAGG
>NC_089747.1:38003726-38023726 GCF_040412425.1 Macrobrachium rosenbergii
TGGACTGGAAATCTCAGGCTAAGAGCAGCCAGGCTACCAGCAGCCAGGCTACCAGCAGCCAAGTGAGGCATAAAAGGACAACATTCTGCATCATCCAGCCCCTATTGCAAAGTGCGCTTGCAAAGGCAACCCACGGTACATCTGTTTGGCATTCAAGTTGCCAGTTCTCTTTTCCTTATCCTGAATCTCTCATTTTATTTCATAGTTTCTCTCTCCCCAGTAAATACTCTTAGATATTCCATTACCCAGCGTCCAAGTGCTTCCCTGTGTGCATTAATTCCGTGACTTAATTGTCCCTTGCTCATAGTGAACCTTGCGTTATTCCTCCCATGTGCTTATAGTTGCTATTAAGGGAACCCACATTTCTACGAAGCTTTATCTGGGACTATTCTATTTCCATAGATGTTTATATCATTCAACCTCGTGTTCCTGAACACCCAACTTGCCTGGAGAATTCTGACCTACTGTGGGCCAGCTTAGCAACGTGCAGTATTGCAAGAGATACTTAGTTGCAGTTGATATACCAAGGGAACTATATGCTGTATTACCCGAGCCACAGGCTCTCCATTCTGCTGTCAACTGCATAACTGATTTTCTTATTTGCAAGTAGAATCAGTATTTTGTTTCGCAGTTAAATTGTACCATCGATTTTCTTTATTGAGAGTCAAGTCAGTACTATTGTTTGCAATGCCATAACCTGTGTGCAGCAAAGTAGAATCTTGTAGTGATTAGAAATTTCAATTGGCGACTTAACATTAATTTTACCTGTGATTTTGTGTTTAATTAGTGGTTACCATGGTGAGTGTTGTTCAAGGCTTATCATAATCAATAGTTCGTCAACATCAAAGTAACAAACTGTGGCCAAACGTAAGAATATATATATATATATATATATATATATATATATATATATATATATATATATATATATATATATATATATATATATATATATATATATATATATATATATATATATATATATATATATATATATATATATATATATATATATATATATATATATATATATATATATATATATATATATATATCTGACATTACCACAGGTGAAAAATAAGGTCCTGGCTGATTTCGACTTTATTTCCAAGCCATTGTCGAAGGACTCATACATAGTATTAGAAGTCACAAATTTATATACTACAGAAACAGTACTGATGAACATACACAACCGTCTGAGACTAGAGATCCACCCACAGGCGGTTGTCAAGGTAGGAGTAGTTTTCAAAACTTATTTGGCTAAAAATCACAATATACCCTCAGGGGATAATACTGATAAAGGGACCGACCATAGGAAACTACAGATCCATACCTAACAGGTGCCAGAGAGGCTGGATTGGAAAACTCATTAGCACTGCTGCCCCCGCACTGTGTTTACAAATATGATATCTTATTTTCATACATCTCTACTGCCTACCTTAAAATTTTAACAATTTACAAATTTCTTTTGATATTAAACGATCAAGTTTATGCATCCCTTGACTGATATTCATATTATGGCTGTAACTTTCTTTTATAAAGCTAGATTCATTGATATTCCTTTCCAGTGTGTTATTAGAATATACAATCCTTTTTGCCCCTTCCCAGTCAATAACATGATTGTTCTCACTAGTATGTACAAAAATACTGCTGTTCCCCTGTGCATATCTCACACATTTTTTAGGCTGCTGTATTCTCTTTTCCAACGCTTTAGCCATTTGGCCAATATAAACGTTGTCACAAGACTTACATGGAATTTTATATAAACACCCTTTAGTATTGTTGGGAGAGTTCTTGATAAGTACATGTTTCATTGTTTTATTGTTCTTGAATGCGACAGTAACACCAAAATTCTTAAGATGGTGATATCTCTCATATTATTATTATAAGACAGTACAAGGAAATTTTTTGTGTTATAAGGTTCTTTTTGGTTTTGATACATAGCCTTTTTAGCCACTTCTAATACACTGTCAGGATATTTCAATATCTTGCCTGTATTCCTAATCTTATCTATTTCTTCATTAATTATTTATCCAGAGCTACATACTCGTAATGGTCTTAAAAACATAGATGAAAACACTGATTTCTTAACCTTATTGCTTTGTCCGGAATAGAAATGCACATAGGAAGAAATATTAGTAGGTTTTCTATACAAACTATATTTAACCCCATTACTGTTTCTTCGTATGAAGACATCCAGAATGGGTAAGCACCCATCATTTTCCATTTCCATAGTGAATTTCATTGATGGGACTACATGATTTATTCTCGGCTAGCACTCTGCTAGGCCCCAGTTCAAGACTCCGTCCGGCCAGTGAAGAATTAAAGGAATTTACTTCTGTTGATAGAAATTCATTTCTCGGTATAATGTGGTTCGGATTCCACAATAAACTGTAGGTTCCGTTGCTAGTTAACCAATTGGTTCTTAGCCACGTAAAATAAAGTCTAATCCTTCGGGCCAGCCCTAGGAGAGCTGTTAATCAGCTTGGAGGTCTGGTTAAACTAAGGTATACTTAACTGCATGATTTGACTGGGCAAAAAAAGTTATTTAGATCTTCGTTCCCTGGCCATACAAATTATGTTGTCAACATACCTAAACCATGTTGCATTACGTGGAATGATGTTGTTTAATATTTTCTTTTAAAAAAATTCCATATATGTTACTTTACACTGGGGATAGGGGGTTTCCCATTGCCATACCAAAATTTTGTGAGTAAAATTTACCATTAAATTCAAGTTTACATTCTTTCACTCATAATTTAATCAGTTTAATTAAAGTGCTTTTAGAAAATGGGATACCCAGCTGTGTGTTCTCTAATAGTTTCGATAAAAACTCCAGCAGATCATCAGCTAGTGCCTTTGTGAATAGTGATACTCTATTAAAACTCACAAGCCTGGATTCACTATTAAACTGTACACGATTTAGTTTATTTATCAGGTCCACATTATTCTTGATATTGGCATTTGAGATAGTACACTACCTAACAATTGGTTCAGGATATCCACTAAGTACTTCACTAGATAGTAAGATTGTAAGGGCTTCTTTCAATCAGCAATTTCATTGTATTGAAAAAATACCTCTGACCAACAACGCCAGTCATGAATGTGTCGTCAGTTTATCAAACAAACATCTGGATAGAAATGTAACTGGTGCCTTAGGCTACAGTTTAAATTTTGCTTTATCAACTGGCGGAAGGAACAATGTAGAAATTACCAAAGGAATGTGCAATTTGGAAAAATATAGTGATTTAACTAGTGAAGAAGTGAACATAGTTAAGGAGTGATTTATGGAAGTATGAAAAATTCAGACACTATAAACGTCCCCAAAAGATTTATAGTTGCTATCAGTGAACTGAAAAAAAAAAAATATACTCATGACAAAAGCAGACAAATCAGGTGCTCTTGTAATTTTAAGCAAAAGTGAATATATAGGAAAAATGGATAGTGGTTTTAAAAGGAAAGTGAAAAACCTGCTAAAAGATAACGAAAACCTTATAAAGAAGTTGTATGTGACCTCTCCATTTGCTACCATAAATGTATGGTACAATAAAAACCCACAAAACAAACTTTCTTGCCAGGCCAATTATCAGATCAGTTGGTTCCGCATCTTACAATCTAGCGACGTACCTAGCGGATATCCTGAACCAATTGGTAGGTAGTATACCATCTCAAATGCCAATATCAAGAATAATATGGACCTGATAAATAAACTAAACCGTGTCCAGATTAATAGTGAATCTAGGCTTGTGAGTTTTGATGTAGTATCACTATTCACAAAGGTACTAGCGAAGTACCTAGTGGATATCCTGAACCAGTTGGTAAGTAGTGTACCATCTCAAATGCCAATATCAAGAATAATATGGACCTGATAAATAAACTAAACCGTGTCCAGATTAATAGTGAATCTAGGCTTGTGAGTTTTGATGTAGTATCACTATTCACAAAGGAGTTTTTATCGGAACTATTAGAGAACACACAGCTGGATATCCCATTTTCTAAAAGCACTTTAATTGAGCTGATTAAATTATGTGTGAAAGTATGTAAATTTGAATTTAATGGTAAACTTTACTCACAAAATTTTGGTATGGCAATGGGAAACCCTCTATCCCCAGTGTTAAGTAACTAATATAAGGAATTTTTTGAAAAGAAAATATTAGACAACATAATTCCAAGCAATGTAACATGGTTTAGGTATGTTGACGACATAATTTGTATGGCCAGGGAACGAAGATCTAAATAACTTTTGCCTAGTTAAATCTTATAGTACCATCAATAAAATTCACTGTGGAAATGGAAAATGATGGGTGCTTACCCTTTTTGGATGTCCTCATACGAAGAAATTGTAATGGGTTTAAATATAGTTTGTATAGAAAACCTACTAATATTTCTTCCTATGTGCATTTCTATTCCGGACAAAGCAATAAGTTTAAGTAATCAGTGTTTTCACCTATGTTTTTAAGAGCATTACGTGTATGTAGCTCTGGAATTATTGATGAGGAAAGAGATAAGATTAGGAATACAGGCAAGATATTGAAATATCCTGAGTGTATTAGAAGTGGCAAAAAAGACTATGTATCAAAACCAAAAAGAACCTTACAACACAAAAAATTTGCTTGTACTGCTTTATAATGATAATATGAGAGATATCCCCCATCTTAAGAATTTTGGTGTTACTGTCGCATTTAAGAACGATAAAACAATGAAACATGTACTTATCAAGAACTCTCCCGACAATACTAAATGGTGTGTATATAAAATTCCATGTAAGTCTTGTGACAACTTTTATATTGGCCAAATGGGTAAAGCATTGGAAAAGAGAATACAGCAGCCTAAAAAATGTGTGAGATATGCACAGGGGAAAGTGATTTTTTGTGCATGTTAGTGAGAACAATCATGCTATCATCTGGGAAGGGGCAAAAAGGATTGTATATTCTAATAATACACTGGAAAGGAATATCAATGAATCTAGCTTTATAAAAGAAAGTTACAGTCATAATATGAGTAACAGTCAAGGGATGTATAAACTTGATCCTTTAATATCAAAAGAAATTTGTATATTGTTTAATTTTTAAGGTTGGCAGTAGGGATGTATGCACATAAGATTATCAAATTTGTAAACACAGTACGGGGGCAGCAGTGCTAATGAGTTTTCCAGTCCAGCCTCCCTGACACCTGTCAGATGTGGATCTGTCGTCTCCTACGGTCGGTACATTTATCAGTGCTGTCCGTGAGAGTATATTGTGATTTTTAGCCAAATGAGTTTTCAAGGCCACTCTTACCTTGACACCCGCCTGTGGGTGGATCTGTAGTCTCCAACGGTTGTATCTGTTCATCAGTACTGTTTCTGTAGTATATATATTTGTGACTTCTAATACTATGCATCAGTCCTTCATCAATGGCTTGGAAATAAAGTCGAAACCGGTCATGACCTACACATTGTCTCTTATTTTTCTCCTGTGGTAATCTGTGATAAATGAATCACATGCAAAAGTAATTATAATATATGTATATGTATGTATATATATATATATATATATATATATATATATATATATATATATATATATATATATATATATATATATATATATATATATACTATATGTATTGAAATTAGAGGCCCCCTCCACAGAACAAATGGAGAGTTGTGAAGTTTTCTGCTATAGCCTATCTCCAAGTACATTATTTTAAGTCTCTATTAAGCTATTTTATATTTTACATTTCTTGTATTTTCAGACTGAGTGACAGAGTTAGATATAGCCATGGCTAAACACTCAGAGGAAATCAGATGGATTGACCGAATCTGGGCTATAACCTTCAGAGAGGCCAGGGATGGTGGCATATCATTCATTTCACGTTCCTGGATAGCTAGATACATTAAAAGAGATGAATCCTTTGTTAAAAGAAACTGGAACAAAAATCCATATGACTGTCATCGCAAAAAGAGTGAGAATCTTGGAAGGCCTGAAGTCCTTCCTCAGGAGTCAAAAGACATCATAGCTGAGGCAGTGGGTAAACCAAGAAAGTCTTTACGTAAATTGGCGTTTGAACTAGAAACAAAAAGGGAAAAGAAGAGAAGTTATAGTGCTGTATATCGTGAGTTGAAAAAATCTGGTATCAAGCCATTTCATGTTATCAGCAAGCCCAACATCACTCAGCAACAAAGAGAAGACTGTGCATGGCTTTGTGGTTCATTTCTTAAAGATTGGGATGAAGCTGACTTTCTCTATGATGCCGCATCTGATGAATTCTTCATTTACACAGTCAGGAAGCCAAATCATAAAAATTACATCATTTGGGCTGCAAAGTTGGATGATATCAGTGATGACGTGCGCTATCGCCAAGTTGTGAAATTTCCTGAATGCTTGGGAATTTTTCTGTTTCACATCCAAATGGTCAATGTGGATCATCAAAGAAAAAGGGCAGTCATGGAATGGCGAATACTTCAGAGAAACTGTGCTTACTGGTGGAGTATTTCCTTTCCTCAAAGATCCTGAAAATGTGTTATCTGTTGAAGAAGTCACATTTTTGCTTGATAAGGCACCATGTTTCAAGGCTCTTCAGACACAGGAGCTGCTTCGAAACAGTGGTATCGATTTCTTCTCATCAAGTGAATTTCCAAGTAGCTCCCCTGACCTTAATGAGTGTGAAAACATTGGTAGTATCTTAAAGGATCATGTTGAAGCATGCACAGTGAACTATGATGGTATACCAAGCCTCAACGACCTGTGAAGGGAGGCGACCGAAGTGCTCAGGGAAATGGAGCTTGAGTCTCAGCTTTTTTGCGATTTGCTGAAATCATACCCCTCAAGAATGCAGGCTGTGGTACAGGCAGATTGAGGCCACAAAAAATATTAAACACTCAGAGAGAAACTTAAATAAACACCTGTTCTGAATTACTTCTGTTTTTGTCCATTTCAATTTTAGTTTATGCTGTAGAGGGGGAGCTTTAATTTTGAAACACCCTGTATATATATATATATATATATATATATATATATATATATATATATATATATATATATATATATATATATATATATATATATATATATATATATATATATATATATATGTATATGTGTCTGTGCGTGCACGTGTGTGTGCACGTGTGCGTGTGTGTCTGTATGTCTGTAATTACCCTAGATCCTGGGATATGTGCAGAGTTAGAACCTACAGGATTTTTTAATCAGATGAATCAAACTGGGCAGATAGAGCAGGTCGAAAATGAAGTCAATAGATATGGGCTAGAAATCTTAGCTGTTTGTACACATGAATGGATAAAGAGAGACTGGAAGAGGGCACTGTGTTTGTTCGTTCCGGAAGAGCAGATGGCATTCGTATCATAGTGGATATGATCTTAGTACACAAAGGCACTGACCGACTGAAGAGCAGTAAGCAAAAGATTACTGCTCTGGAGGTCTAAATCAAAGCAGAATAATGAGTATTGTAGTGTGCTATGCACCGGTGAATGAACTCGCTGGAGAAGTGAAAGATAAATTTTTATGCCACTAGAGAGGTAGGGGATTTGTTGCTGGTGATATCATTCCAAAAATTGGTAGAAACAATGAAGGTATCGAGGAGAGACTGCGAACGAAAATTTGACTTAATTTATTAACTTTTGTTTCAAAATCATCGTAACTAGGTGTTATAATTTCCGACACATGGGCAACAATGAACACGGGAAGAGAAAAAGGAATGCCAAGGAATGCTGGGAACTATAGAAGAGAAGATGTCAGAAGTGATAACCAGCTTGTTATCGCCATACTAAAGTTGAAATGAAGAGCATCAAAAATAAAAGTTGACAGAGTACCAATGTTTCATGCAATAAGTGTTATAAATGAACATCGATATTTGCTGTTCTAGAAACCACAACTGAAGAGGTGCAAACCATCACTGAGGGCTGGACAGGAATGCATATTAATATGTGGGGAAGACAGTGATGGGATTTGGGTAGCAAGATGAAAACATTTGATATTACATGAGAGCTGAGATACAATAGGGAATGGACAAAAACAAATTTACTAGTTTCGGGGAGAAGAAGAAGGACGCAAAGTTTAAAGTGCTAAAAACTCAAGTCTTGATAGCAAAGTAAAACGAAGCACGTGGTATAGCGAGCGAGAGAGGGTAAACGAAGGCGGACGATATTGACAGACATATATTCCAGCCTTTCCAGGAGTGGTATTGGCGTTACGGTAAAGCGCAGAACTATAATGAAATGTTTATCGGTGAAAAGATAAAAATAAAAAACACGTATAGAAAGAAGTGATGGGATAAATAAACAAGGTTGTGGTGGTGGTGGTTGTAGTGGCGGGGGCGGGGTTTATAAGTCATGGTTTGTTTACTGTACAGAAGCTGAAGAAGGCCTGAATGTACTAATAAATCATTTCACGGTTTTTGAAGTGAAATCAGTATATGAGGCATACTAACTAGACTTTTGCAGAATGTGGAATGAAGAAAAGATGCCTGATAACCTGACACTGGGAGTTTAGCCAAGATACTAAATCAAGGTAACTCGACTGAACTTCCTAACTAAGAAGTCATGATGAAACTAGCTATTAATGCCCATTCTCAACAAGCCAGAGAAAGAATTTGATAAAATGCCTGTAGGTGAACTATCTGGTTTTAGAAGATTCAGGAGCTGTTTAGATCAATTGTGTGGTGAGACAAAATGTAGCCGCGTTCGAAATTTAAAGAATACCCAACTGGCGGCTTTTGTTGATTACAAGTTGGCAATTCAGTGCCTCCACAGACTAATATAATGGCAGGTCTTGCATCATTATGGCATTCACGTTAAATCTGTGGAACTAATTGAAAGAATACGTGGAAGTCAAAGGTGCAAAGTTAATGACGATGGAGTCAATTATTTTGCATTCAATAGTAGGATGCTACAAGGGAATGTTATGTCACCTCTGCTCTTTGTCCTTCTCATAGATTTTATTATGAAAAATTGTCGGAGATGGAAGAGAAGGTTTTGATTTGAGTAGTGACAGAAACTTGATGTAATAAGAATATGCAGATGATGCTGTTTCAACCAGAAAACAACACAAGATTAACAAAACCTGCTTAACAGAGTGCATCATAGTTATCTACAGAGAGAGTGCTTAAGGCAACTCTAAGAAGACCAAAAGAAAGAGAAGGAACAATTAGTGATATAAAGTCGAAAATGTTTAAGAACAATGATGTCCAGTACAGTTCTAATGAGTTGGAATTTAGTAAAAAAAAAATCAAAGGATGGCCAGGCTTAAAAAAATATGGAATCAAACTGACTAAGATAACATAAGATAGTAAGAATATGTACACAAAAGATCTTGTCTTTTTTTTTAAATAAAGCTTTAAGAAGAATATTAGGAGTCATAGTACAGAACAGAGTAAGAATAATACCATAAAGGAGATGGAGATGACTTAGACATGCCCTTTGCACAGCCCACAGTACATGATAGTACCAGCTAGATTCATTCAAGCACCAGGGGAGCTGGAAGACACAGACGTACTTGAATGAGAACTGAGGCAGGAAGCTGGAGACAAGTGGAGTTTCGCGGAAGTGCAATCACAGGAAAGACACGACAAGCAGAATTTCACAGAAGCTCCCTGAGTGCATGGTGTTGTCAGATATGGTGATGGCGGTATAGATAGGTGGATATGATTTTTTGTATGTATTGTTTCTTGGAGTTCTAGAAGTCTTTAAGAAATCTTTAATACCGAGAAGCAAATAAAAATACTAATTGGTTGCAAGATGGTTAATGAGAATATTTCTCAACAAAGCAATGACACAGGAAACACCGAATGTGGTCATGAAAACAGGCATTTTCCTTTTGTGGCTCCAGCATTCCTTCTATTTCTCCCATTTAGATTTATGCTCTCTCTCTCTCTCTCTCTCTCTCTCTCTCTCTCTCTCTCTCTCTCTCTCTCTCTCTCTCTCTCTCTTCCTGGTGCATTGTATTGATATGCATAGTTCTTGTGACAATTATTTCGGTTTTTAAGTATTAAATCAACAATCGTTCAGGTATATACACACACACATACACACACAACACGCACATATATTTTCATGGCGCTCTCCTATTTTTCTTCTTAATTTTTCCATCCTTCCTCTCTCCTCCCCCTTTTCTCCATCCTCCTCATCAACCTCTCCTTTTTCCTGTGATTCTTCGTTGTTCTCTTTCATATTCACCTTCTGTTCCCTGTGAATTCTCAACTCCTTTTCTTCATCTTTATCTTCTTCTTCTCCTCCCTCCCTTATTTGCCTTCCCCTTCTACTCCTCTTCCGCCCCGACTCCTCCATTCCCCACGCTCTCCTCTTCTTTATTATTCTTCCAATTCACAACTACTCTTCCCGTCCTCTCCTTAAACCCTGACTCTCCTCAAAGCCTCTTTCTTTTCGTGCTCTATTCTCTCTTTCACCTCTTCCTCTCCCACCCTTCCTTTCCTCGTTACTTCTTCATTTCCTCACACACACACACACACACACACACACGAAAAGAAAGAGGCTTTGAGGAGAGTCAGAGTTTAAGGAGAAGACGGGAAGAGTAGGTGTGAAATGGAAGAATATATTTATATGTTATTAATATACAACAGATTAAACCTATCCATATGGAACAAGCCCACAGGGGCCATTGACTTGAAATTCAAGCTTCCAAAGAATATGGTGTTCAGTGAAAGTGGTAATAGAAGGTAATAGGAAATCCAGGAAAAAAAAGACCTAATTAACAGATCAATAAATAAATAGATAAAAATGTAACTAAATTCTAAGATACGGGGAGAATTTTTTTACTGCCGTAATGCATTTCATCTTTACTTAAACTTTTGAGATTCCAATTGCACAACATCCTCAGGGACACTTTTCCACAATTCTGGAACTGAAAAGTTCAGCAGCGAGGCACATTTACTGCACAGGGGTAGTGTTTTTCAGTAAATCTGGTCGCTCTCGACAAGAAAAGATCAGGGATCAATTGTGAATGTGAAAGATCTCCGTTAGATTACAACCTATGAAAAAGTTACAAAACAGAGACCATCAGTCGATGGTCCAAGTCATAATTGACTGAGGTTAGGGAAAAGAATCCTACCACCACGAATCATCCTGTCTAAATCAGGTAAATCCCCCCGACAGAGGCAGATATCTCCACCGGAGAAGGGTATTCAGATAAAGAAATACAAATGACATAAAACTGGTTGCATTGATTTTATCACTGTTATAAATATAAGAGGCCTTCCGTACATCTTACTTCCGTGCGATGTTTGCTGACACTCTCATTAGATGTTTCCCAAAAGTAAAAAGTGAGCCAGAGGTTACATGAAGTACGGTTAAAGCTTCAGTCTCAATTACCAGAGTACCATCCACCTTAAAAGGAGGATGGGGAGATCTACTAATCAATAGTGTTTTATTTCACTGGAGACTTCATTACACCAACAACCGTTGCATCATCACTATACAGAATAATTTTGTTTTCCATGCTAACAAACATGACACTTGTTTGCTCAAAAATAACAGCGGATCAAGAGCACTACTCTGTGGCACTCAGATACAATAAATCTTAGTTTGCTAAAGATCCTGACCACAGCAACTTGTTGCTGCCTACCTGTAAGGATATCTTGATCATTATATATATATATATATATATATATATATATATATATATATATATATATATATATATATATATATATATATATATATATATATATATATATTGCCACGAATGACCTAGGATACTTAGTTCAAGGCGGCAACTGATGAACGCAGGGGGTTCTTTACATTATCAAGAAATCTACTGCATTTATTACACATCTGACTCAATAGTAAGGCAACTTCGCAGACAAACAGAGCAAGGGAAATATTGTGGCTTAAGGCCGTCTTCATGTGAGGGAAGATTATATAAACTCAAGGGTTCTCTTAACTAATTATATTTACATAACAAACACAGATCAGAAAGAATCATGAATTACTGGGCAGGTAATAATAAGGGCATGCTAAATGAATGAATCCTACATAGGATAAATTCTACGCTGATGATGTCTTCATAACAGGAAACACTGCAGACGTGGGTAGCACATGGGATAGAGCCGAGTGGTTCCAAGGCTGAGGTCTATCTGCAACATATGTAATACGGTTACTTGCAAGTATAATAAGACCCTCATAGGGAACTGAGGGAGTGCACAGATGGTGCCAAATAACTCAGTTCAACACTAGATGTATACTTACATTAATACTTGATGCTCCAACACAAATTACTGAAAGTGATACCACAATGGAAAGAGAAATTAAATCAGACAGAGAAATAACAGGAATCCTGACTGACAAAGAAACCTTATTCCAGTACATTACCTTCATCAAGATGACAATGTCCTCATTCAATAGGGTGCCGATGATGGAGGAGGGAAAAAAGGGGGGGATTCCACTACAAAAGTATACTGGTTTGAACCTTGGGGTCGAACATGTGGAGGGTTCGAGGGGCAGGTAAGGGTAAGGACATCTGTCATCTGTGGAGCTCTGAGCACTGCTCTCTCTCGACTGATGTTGAATCTTCTATTAATATCCTCGGGGATTGCGCCTGGGCATCCTGATAGATGGCGCAAAAGGTCAATCTTCTTCATGTTTTCTATATCGAGCACACAGCATCCAGTCAGACCTCATGGAAAGTTTACCTTGGTGGGCGGTGCCAACTTTCTCTTTTTTTTGCTCCTCCTTTGCCCATTGTCTAAAGCCACCAAGAAGGCATGAAAGTCACCTAGAAAAAAGGCCTTAGGCAGTCATTTGAATAGAGAGAAGGGTTAAAACTTTAACCATTTTGGGGTATGAAGGAGAGAGCTTATGAAGGGGAGAGTGGAAACCCACAGTTCTAATAATTAAAACAATTGAAATTAATTTTATTTCTTTCTCAGTTACGTTACAGATGTAAAAACGGGTGAGGTTGCTCAGAAAGAAGTTCCATTCGTTGCACCTCCCCAACCAAGTTAGCACTCACACCCTAGATAGGGTGAGAATGATTATCAGCAAGCAAACTCACTTAACGACTTTACTTTGCTTCTCTCTCATTTTCCTTTGGTGCCTTATAATTTAACTTAAACTTCTGCGTAGCAATTAATTTCAAGAGGCAAAACAACACTCTGACATTTACATCAATGCAGAATAAATACTTGCATCTAGAAATGGCATATTCTTATCATTAAATTCCTATTATGTTAAGACAGCATTAATCAGGATATTCTCTCAATGTAATGATATAGTTAAAACAATGAATTATTTATATGTTAATTCTAGAGATACTTCATGCACTCCTAATAATAATCAGTTATGAATTTTGCACACATTTAGTTAGTCTGCCTTGAAGAGGCATTACAGTAAGGTAAACGTTGACTTGGTTAGATGTTTCCGCAATACTTAAGCAAAGGCTCAATGCCATTCAGGCACTATAAGCACAAGGTCGCGAGTCTGAGATTCAAGATTTTTTACAGAGATTCACAAAGAGAGTAGATGACAGACAGATTCAGAGTAATCAATGACGGTTAATGAAAGATGATGATTAAATATGTGGAAATTACATTCCTCAGCCTATGGGAAATGGCTAAGTTCATTCTTTAGACTTAGAAGGCCACAAAGGTAGCCAGAGGGCGCGACTCCTCCAGCAGGATCATTTGCCAGCATCTATGATAATGGCACTGTGCCAAGTTAGCATTCATATACTAATAACTAATGACAATGGCATATCATATTCTAAATGTATCATGCTGTGGTAGGCGTGAATGGGAAGTCATAGGACTTACACAGTTGGCATATCTGTCAATGGCACTCTGCACTGGCAGAGGGGATTAAAGCAAAATGGGGTCTTGGTAAGGCGTAAAATAAATCTGAGTAATAATCAAAAGTAAGGAAGGGAATTGTTAAAGGAAAAGAATAAAGGATAAAGTTATAAGGAAAATAGATAGGTGAAGGACCCTGACATCCTCTTCTGGTGCCAAAGGGATGGCACTGTGCCAATTTGGCAAGGGTGCCAGAAGAGCTTGGGGGCCCTCTTTAAGCTACCTGGAATTATCCACGCCCTTGGTATTTCCTCCACGGACCTCTCTTACCTTGATGGTTTGTCTTAGCTGGGGAATCAGTGGAACTGAGCACGAGGAGAGTATTTGAGTCCCAACCGTGTTGGCTGCTTTGACGGCTGGTGCCGGGGCCTTCTTTGCCAGCTCTACCACGATCCATCGCCGTTCCTTGAGTTCATTGACCAATTGAGACATAGCAGAATCCTTACTCACTGTTGTGCCTGTGGCGGACTGAGACAGAGCAGAAGCGGTTGTTTGGGCCGTGAGAGGCTCGCAGGTAGGAGTGACCAACTCAGGCACGGGTTGTGAGGCCTCACCTTTGGATGAGCCTCCGCTGTGGTTGGATGGATCCGTCCCTCTTACCAGCATTGTTAGTGGAACGAAGCCGGGAGAAGAGAGGGGACCTGGACTGGGCTCTCTGGAATGGAGATCAGGGGCATGCACTGGTGCTGGCACTAAGGCAGGGTTAGACACTAATATTTGACTTGGAATTTGCTCATTGTTTGGGATGGATGGAGCTTGGCACTGCTCAGTGCACCCAAGTGAAACTGGCAGAGGTTGTGAATCAAGTGTGGGATCTCCAGGGGGTGATCTATTTGGGGCCCTGGCACTGGCACTGGGGTAGGGCCGGGCACCAGAATGGGATCTGGAATCGATCTTGATGGAGGGTGCAACTGCACATTGCACTCAGGTGGCACTAGGAGTGGAATGAATGCAGGCGTTTGAGGCTTACTCGTGCCTAATGAATGATTTGGGGGATTTGGACCCCTTAGATGGGGATTGGAAGTCCCGTCCCAGGAGGATTCATAACCTCCAGGAATGTGTCTAGCTACTGTGAGGCTGCAGATTTCAGATCCATGAGGTCTCATGACCCTCAACTTGGCAGTAGGAAGTATCATCTTAAAGTGACTGATACCTTCAATCGTGACGAGTTTACATCTGTTAATGGTAGCTCCACGGGGAACTTTGTCTTCCCTTATGAGGGACATTTGTGCATCAGAATCATCAAATGCCTTGACCTGGCTGGCAGTGCACCTACCTCGGGGAGGTGCCACATATATGGGATCCTGGGCTGGAGGACCTAAGGATGTTGGGTCGGTGACTGCCAAGGCAAGGGCGGGCGTACTTGACTTATTATTATTAGTGCATTTGCAAGTGGGGCAATAAGTTAGCCTATAATCGTTACCTGGCACTGTCCCATTGTAGGGAGCAGGCTCCTTACCCTTTGTCCATGACCCAAGTGTGGCTCATTGGGGTGTTGTCCCGTTTGAGGATGTAGAAGGGTCTTCTGACTGATTCTCAGCCTTCAAGTGGCACTGTTTAGTGGAGTGACCTGTTCTCTTACAGTACCCACTCACAGGTTTCTTATGGGGGTACTCATTCATGTGAGGTTGCTGGGAGTTGATTGTGGCAGGTGAGGAGGGATATAATTTTCGTCCATGGGAACTAAGATGGGGATGATGTGTATCCCATATGTCATCCCAACAGCAGCACTCGACCACTGTCTTAGGCGCCTTACACATAGACGAGTGGCAAGAGCTGGCGGGGCATAAGATAAGAAGTCCTCGAGCTGGAAGAGTTCGAGGACATCCTCCACACTAGTGGCTTTGAAAGATTCTAGCCATCGTTTTAGGGCCTGGGTCTTTTTGAAGATCCACTCAGACCAGGTTTGGCCAGATTCCTTGGGCATATTTCTCCACCTTTTCCTCCAACGGTCAGGGTTATTTCAAAAGCTTTTATAATGGCTTGGCAGACAAGGGCAAGATTTCCTTGATCCTCAGTGGGGAGAGCATTGAATGCAATGGCACCCTTCCCTTCAAGGTGCTTTCCCAGGATCAGAGACACTTCTTCAGTAGAGGGCTGGTAGGTTGTCAAGACCTTTTCAATGTGGTCGCGCCGGCTTCAGACTCAGCTTTGTCCTATTTCCTTGTGAGGGTGCCTACACTGCTGAGGGTTAAGTGAGAAGAGGGTGCTGGGGTGTTGCGCCTATCATGAGCTGCCATTGCAAGCTGATGAGCTCTTTCTTTCTCCTTCTCCTGCCTTTCTTTCTCCTTCTCCTGTCTTTCTTTCTCCTTCTCCTGCCTTTCTTTCTCCTTCTCCTGCCTTTCTTTCTCCTTCTCCTGCATTTCTTTCTCCTTCTCCTGTCTTTCTTTCTCCTTCTCCTGCCTTTCTTTCTCCTTCTCCTGCCTTTCTTTCTCCTTCTCCTGTCTTTCTGACTCTTCTCATTTCTCCCTGGTTATTCTTTCTGCCTCTCTTTCTACCTTGGCATCATCTACTCTCTCTTGGGCTCATTCCCTCAGGGCGTCTCCTGACAGTCCCATTTCCTTTCCAGCAGACATGTAGAACTTGAAGTCCTCATTTTGCTGGCCTCCAGATGTCGTAGACATGAGATAATGGGCGTGGCCCATTAGAAAATCAATATGTCTGAAAAGACTCAGGGCTGTTCTAGTGAACAAGTTCAATATGTCTGAAGAGACTCAACATTGTTCAAAATGAACAGATTCAGCGTGTTTGAATAGACTCAAGTTGTCTGATGAGACTCAATTTTCTCAAAAGACTTAAATTTCAGGGTATCTGAAGACTCAGTCGTTCATAATGAACAAAATTTAATATGTCTGAATAAGACTCAAATTTCAAGGTCTGAAAAGACTCAATTATTAGAAATGAATGGAAATTAGTGTCTGAATAAGACAAATTTCAGGGTGTCTGAAAAGACTCAATTGTTTAAAATGAACAAAAATTAGTATGTCTGAATAAGACAAACTTCAAGGTGTCTGAAAGACTCAATGGTTCGTAATGAACAAAAATTAATATGTCTAAATAAGACTCAAATTTCAGGGTGTCTGAAAGACTCAAGGGTTCTTAATGAACGAAAATTTAGCACAACCTAACGTAAGCCTTTATGTATATTTTATTTTGTGTGGAGACGCTGCAGAACTAATAAAAAGGCTTACGGGGTTATACACTTACAGTGTGTAAAGGAAATTTTCCTTGGCTGTCAAATAATTTTAAATGTGGTGTAATGAAAACAGTACATCAATCCTACAGAATATTAAAATCTCCAACACACAAGGGTAAGACAAAATCCTTAATCTTATAACATGCACAGGCAGTCCGGACTGCCGAGAGGTTATGCGTTGGGAAGAAAGAAATTATTATTATCTGTTATCAAAACAAATCTTAACTCGCATGTGACTGATGTTTACTTCTGGTCTCGTGACATCTGCTGTCAATGAATGAGTCAGGCGGGTGGGGGGAGGGGGCTCTTGGCCACTTGTCCGGCGTTTGCCTTGGCAGCCCTTTTTCCCATCTCGGGGGCTCCCACAGTGATGAATGAAAGAGGAAATTCTCTTTGATATATTTGTCAATAAATAAATTTACAGGAATACGATGAGCTTGCTTGAGGAATATCCGAGTCACTCAAGGAAATAAAAGTTAATTAATTTCAAAAGTGCGGTGAGGTGCACGGACGTATGGATAAAAATTAGCGAGCAAAAGAAAGGGTTTTATATATGAGCGCTGTGCGTTTATAACAATGGGATTCCTAATGGAACTCACAAATCAAAGATGGCAGACGGTTAGGGATGGGCCCATGTGCCCTGGAATTGAAGATTCCATGTCGGAATTACTATTCTCTCATGTTGAGATCGGAAATTTAGGTTCCTAATTACTTCCTATCTTTTCCTATCAATCAATCAATCAATCAATCAATCAAGAGAGAGAGAGAGAGAGAGAAAGAGAGAGAGAGAGAGAGAGAGAGAGATAAATCCAGTGATGCAAAAATAGCTGAAGTCAAAGCCTTGGTGGTTCCCTACAGTGTGCCTGTCTGGGAATTCAGGGCTTTCAAATTGTCCTTATCATGTGGACGAAGGAATAGGAAGGGGCTCTATTCCTTTTTATTAACTCTTTGACTGAATTATTCACTAGCTTCCTACTCTTAAATCATGCAGCTAACATGCAATAGCACAAAAATCTTGTGGAATGGTTAATAAGCTCTCTCTTCTCATGAACTAATTTGGCATGCACGTGGTCTATCGACTACCTAACATTGATTGCAGTCACTTTTCGCACCTAGCATAAACCTAAACAATTATATTTGACATGTTCTTATGCTGTGGAACTGGTTCTTCTCATGTGCTTAAAATGAAAGAGGTATAAGACCAGGGTCATCTTTAATTATGCAAACCAGCTAGCAGTTGCTATTCTACTGGTAATTGCAAAGTAATTGCATACTCGGCAAGGTACACTAGTTACTACAAATGTCCCTAGGATACTTACTTGATTTGGGGCGACAGCAGGATGAATGCAGGGGGTTCTTTACATTATCAAGAAATCTACTGCATTTATTACACATCTGACTCAATATTAGGGCAACTTCGTAGACAAACAGAGGAAGGGAAATATTGTGGCTTAAGGTATTCTTCATGTGATGAAAGATTACCTAAACTCAAGGATTCTCTTAACTAATTATGTTCACATAACAAACACAGATCAGAAGGAATGACGAATTACTGGGCAGGTAATAATAAGGGACTGCTAAATGAATGAATCCTACACAATATAAATATTCTATGCCAATGATGTCTTCATAACAGGAAACATTGCAGAGGGGGTTAGGATATGGGATAGAGCCGAGTGGTTCGACAGCTGAGGTCTATCTGCAATATATGCAAGACGGTTACTTACAGGAAAAATAAGGCCCTCAAAGGGAACTGAAGGAATACACAGATGGTGCCAAATAACTCAGTTCAACACTAGATGCATAATTACGTTAACACTTGAAAACTTGATACTCCAACACAAATTACTGAAGGTGATCGCACAGTAGGAATAGAAATTAAATCAGATAGAGAAATAACAGGAATTGTGAATGACAAAGAAACCTTATTCCAGTACATTACCTTCATCAAGATGACTATGTCCTCATTCAATAGGGTGCTGATGCTGGAGGAGGGAATAAAGGGGGATATGCCACTACAAAAGCATACTGGTTCGAACCTTGGGGTCGAACACACGGAGGGTTTAATGGGCAGGCAAGGGTAGGGACATCTGTCCTCGGTGGAGTTCTGAGTGTTTTTTTTCTCTCGCCTGCCATTGCATTCTCTATTAATAACCTCAGGGATTACGCCTGAGCATCCAGATAGATGTTGCAAAAGGTCAATCTTAGTCACATGTTCTCTATTGAGCACATGGCATCCAGTCAGAGCTTGTGGAAAGTTCACTATGGCGGGTGGCGCCAATTTTTTGGGGCTCCTCCTTTGCCTGTTGTCTGACTCTGCCAAGAAGGCATGAAGGTCACCTGGAAACAAGGCCTTTGGCAGTCATTTGAACAGAGAGAAAGGTTAAAGGCTTAAACATATTAGGGAATGAAGGATAGAGTTTATGAAGGGGCGAGTGGAAACCCACAGTTCTAGTAATTAGAACAACTGAAGTCAATTTTATTTCTTTCTCAGTTACATTACGGATGTAAAAACGGGTGAGGTTTCTTGGAAAGAAGTTCCATCTGTTGATATATATATATATTGATATATATATATATATATATATATATATATATATATATATATATATATATATATATATATATATATATATATATATATATATATACAGGCTGACTAACCTGGTGCTGCCTGGAAAAACTCTGAGTGGCATTCGATAAACTATCTCTCTCTCTCTGTCTATCTGTCTCTCTCTTCCCTGAAACCCCCTCTCCACTCACTTCCTCTCCTCTTACTCTCTTTCTCACTCTCTCCTAACACACCCATTTACTATCATAGAATTCAACAACCTTAGGCCAAGTGTCCATGATCAAGTTTACCTGTCATTTCTTCTGTCAAGGCATTGAAACAGCCGTTGAAACTTACATGTAAACAACAGTTTGTGGGCAGAGACATTCCACTCACTGGAGCGGATAAACTGATGGTATTACCTAGATAATTTCTGACCGACTGATAGGTAAT
>NC_089747.1:38028726-38063726 GCF_040412425.1 Macrobrachium rosenbergii
GCAGAAACTTGTCTCTTCAAACCTCACGTCTTGTCCACAGACCTAAGGTAATGTGATCGGAAGTTGTTTGTCGACCACTGAGCTATATCCTACCTGTGCTTTTATTGTTCTCCTAAATCCTGCAACCATGTTCCTGTTCCTCTCCATCAGAGATTCTTGTGATTTTGATTGTGGTCAAATTGTGATCAATAGTGACGCATTTTAGTTTCATTCATATGCTTGTGTTTAAATGTAATCATTACATAAGACAGTGTCCTGGTGTTTTGCCTACATGAATTTTTTTTTATTTTACTCAGTTCCATTCGTATGCATTTAAATTTCCTGCTCTTGCAGATCCATGATTTCAAGTCCTTGTTGTGTGGTATCAACTGTAGATCAATGATGCCACCTTCCTGCACATCCAGGTACCATATCTGGTTAAGATATCCAGACTATAAACAGTGTGGTGCCCTCGCTCATTGTACCTCACTGTGCATCCTTTGGATCCTCCCTGAAAGGCCTAGTGTGTAAACATTTGCAGTTGTGGCTCTTTGATTGGGAACTTTGTGATTCTTTTGTGTAACATAATTCTTGACAGTGCCATGGAGCTCTATTGATAGCTCCTGTACACATTTTATCTTCTGATTGAATTAGTGAATTATACTATTTAGTGGACACCTTAAGTTTATCTCCAACCTTTTCATTACTCTAGTAATTTTGAGTATTTTTCACTTTTAACTTTCTCTGTTCATTGGAGCGCATCCACCCTCAGTCAATAGAAGTTATCAGAAATCCTAGTTAGAGCCACCATTCTAAAACACATGGCAGCACGAACATGAATATGTGTGTGTGTGTGTGTGTATTATATATATATATATATATATATATATATATATATATATATATATATATATATATATATATATATACACACACACACACACACACACACACACGCACACACACACACACACACATATATTTGTAAATCTACTGGTCACTTTTACTAGAGACATATGTAATTCTAATAGACATGCCCTCTCTTCTCAATTCTTCACCTTTTTGATATGTTGTAATGATAGTACATCAAACACAAGTTGAAAGAGATCTTAAGATTTGCCGGTTGCTGGAGACAACCCGGGTCATTTTCCATGCCAGGTCACATTGCCGACCGTGGCCAGGTCGGCAACGTGACCTCCTTGTGGTTAAGGTGACCCTGGTTCCAATCTCCCATACCGGCAAATCACAAGTCTCTTCAATTTCTCGTGTTTGGATGTCACGGCTTCAAAGAGTTACAAGCATATCCAAAAAGCGTGAAGAATCGAGAAGTTAAGAGGGCATTGTGGCTATTAGAATTAGAACACACACACACACACACACACACACACACACACACACACACACACACACACACACACATATATATATATATATATATATATATATATATATATATATATATATATATATATATATATATATGAACATATACCACATTATACACACACACACAGCATATATATATATTATATTATAATAGTCACATATATATATATATATATATATATATATATATATATATATATATATATATATATATATATATATATGTGTGTGTGTGTGTGTGTGTGTGTGTGTGTGTAACTGTCACGAAACATTCTTAGCATGCCTTATTTCAGTGGTTTTGAAAACATAAAATCATGGTTAAAATCTTTTAATGTTAACCTCGTTTTTTCCTATAATAACACACTAAAAGGAATGTTAATAGAAAATAGCCCTAAGGAAAACAACAACAAAATATATAAAATTCCATGTTTGGACTGTCCCTCTTTTTATATTGGGCAATCTAGCAAAGATTTAGATGTAAGTCACTCAAAAATGTTTTGCAACATGTTCCAGAAGTTTTCGTTCACCTAACAGTAATTTGTTCTTTTGATAGTTACAAGGAAATATAATTTTCTTATTCGATTTTGGTTATTAATCATATGGTTAACAATATAAAAAAGAATGGTGAGTGAAAAATTCATATTACGAAAAATGACGAAACATTTTGAAAAATTTCACTTCAGATGATTGGGCAAAAGAGTCAAAGAAGAACCCATATTTCGAATCCAGATAAAAGCTTATTGACTAATAAAGTAATATTGAATAATCATCAAATAAAGAAAGATATTCAACCATTATTGTTGTCAAAAACAAAAAAGAAAAAATCTCGTAACGTCGTACGTTATCGTGTGACTCTACATTCTGGCAGGAAAATTAAACTAAACTGTCTCGTCACATGCACCGATAAGATGGGCAACAGACTGCCGCACCACAATCATTACCTTGCATAAGACTAATGTCTCTATTGTAGACATTGCTCGGCAGCTTAGCGTAAATAAAACAACCATGTATAGAAGAATAAAACAATAGAGAGAACGAGGAAATATGATAAATTCATTGCAAAAAGTGGGGGACGGCCCCACTGTTGCACTACTGTTAAGGATCATCATTGGATGATCACTGAAGGAGCTCCACCTAACTCCCCTGACAAGCCGGTGTTGCCATAAAGAGAGAACATTACACTTTCCCTTCAAGTTGCTGCTCAAACCATCCGTAACAGGCTACATGAGACCAAAATATTATTTCATCATACTCCTGCCAGGAAACACTTCATATCAGCGATACACAAAGAATAGAGGCTAGGGTTTGCGTTAAAATATAATCCAGTGGCCGATGATTTCTGTAAGAATCATCTTATGCGAAGAGGAGGAGACATTCTCCACTGATGAGCATGGTAGTCTTCTTCACTGCTGGCATTTAGCTTTAACTAAATTAATGTTGAACTTCTTGCTAATTTTAATTCTTTAGAAACTTAGATAATAAGAAATACAAAAATAGGCGTTATATATACGGTGAACTTCATAAGATGCATCAAAATGATAGGCCTAAGTAGCAATGAAAGAAATGAGAAATTACACATGATAATGGCATTTTATATATATATATATATATATATATATATATATATATATATATATATATATATATATATATATATATATATATATATATATATATATATATATATATATATATATATATATGTGTGTGTGTGTGTGTGTGTGTGTGTGTGTGTGTGTGTGTGTGTGTGTGTGCATTTGACGCAATTATATTCTGTGTATTGCAAAAATAGACGTGAAATCTGTTGGTCTAGTTCAGTATATTTTATATTAAGTTTCACTAGTTCACAATATACATAGGATTAGTCATTAAAAAATTTGATTAATTGCAAGCAAATCTTTACAAAAGTCGTATTTGTTGATGTTAATAACACTAATAGTTCAACTTATAACAGTCGTAGGCCTATGTCTACAAAGTTCACACATATGAAGGAGATAAAACAACGATAGTGATGGCAGTTGGAGATGAAAATATTAAAATATAAGAACAGCGATGACCTCTGAAGTATTATAAAGTAACACAACAGTAAGCAGACAGCAGTATCAGAAAAAGCCCTGTTTAAGGAAACTGCAGGTAATTTCTCGGACCTACTACTATAGTGTTCAGTTGTTTCACACGCTTACAACTGAGTTGGCAAATAGCGCCAGATGTCGCTATTATAAGCTGTTGTCCGAAAACTTTTGAAGTATGTTGCAAAACTTTTTTGAGTGATTGTACATATTAAGCAACATAAGTACTCAGTGTGTATTAAGCAACATAAGTATTCAGTCAAAACTGGACAAACATCTAATGCAATATTCATTCATTTAAGTGAAAACTCTCACAGGATAAACTGGACTGAAAGTTCAGTGATTGCCAGATTGAAAGATTTCTCTTCAAGAAATCTATTGGAGTCCACTATTATACAGCTTACTTCCAGCTGTAATTTTAACCTTAGCCCTGGCATGTATTATTTGGACCCTTGTATTAGAAAAATTTTCAAGAATGACCTAAAAGATAAAATCACTGACTTAATTACAAATTAGTTACCTTATACACTATATTTTCCATGTATTCGTATGTTTAATGTAATTTTTTATTTGTAAAAATTATCATCTTGCAAAAATTGTTATTGTTTACAAAAAAGATAATTACTTTGTTGTACTAATATTTTTTGGTGGTCAGTCACCCCATTGTGTAATCTTTTAATTTTCCTGTCCCTGCTTCTGAACGGTTGATCATAATCCTTTGTAAAACCTCTTAAATATTTAACCCTCTTTTGGCAGTTCCACTAATTCTTCAATTGTGTTGGATTCCAGGTACATATTTTTTCCTTTGTAATCCCCACCTCTCATTTATGTGAACTTTCTTTGTAAACTTACTTTTACATTTCTTCAGTCTGCTAAGTAAAGGACGACAGACAGTCAAAGGCCTCGTTCACTCCAGTGTTTCTGTATCTTTCGTGAATTATATATATATATATATATATATATATAAGCTATATATAATATATATATACGATATATATTTATCTTATGCAAGATATATAGTTTAATTTAACTTTTATGGGCAAATGTTTAGGTATTACATGTACCCATGAAACAGATATATATCCACAGACCCTGATTTCCACGAATACCTAAAAGCTCCACAGTAATATTCAACTGATAGTTTTCTAGGCTTAGCTTAGGCCAGCCTCATGCCATTACGGGCCCCTGTTCAAAAGCAGCCGTAGGTGTGGCAAGATGAAAGAGAATAAAATGTTTGTTATGAACCTCTGGAGTCTAACGACCTAGAAAAACTGTTCGATACAAAAGTAATGTTTCAGGTATTGCGTATGGAGAGGTGGCCATGGTGATAAATCCTTTTATGGGCCATGTTCAAAACAAAATAATCTTTACCAAATTTCGCAATAGACCTTAGGGCTGGGGTGTAGTACGAGAGGTGTTTGTCACAATATGACCTGGATGCCACACGGAAAGTTAATGACCTTTTTTTTTAATTCAAGGCATAATTTGTTATTAACTGTTAAGGAGGTAATTAATATTCCTGTACATAATTCTAGGAACGAAGTAAAGTTGAGTTATGGTTCAGTTATAAGTTGAAAAAATAATACGATGGGAAAAGTCACCATGATTTTAATTCACGACTTTGTCATTACCGAAAAGGATTGCTTTACATTTTCCTTTTAAGAGAAAAACTTACAATGTAAATTTTTTTCTGTTGTGGTAGGAAGCCCTATGTAATTTCCTTTGATCTCAGATAATAAGAGGAAAAAAGCTGTGAAATTACGTTCTCTTTGCATACTTGTTTTCTTGGGTTGTGTTTTGCGGATTTGCGTCTGGCGAGTGCTAAGGGGAACTGTCTTAAACTTAATTGCTTAAGGTTGTTCAGTTTAATTAATAACAAATAATAATATAATGCTATTACTTGCTGACAAAAACGACTATGAAAAAATTCAGTTTATGTTACATTTCTGCGATTTGCGAAAGTAGTAATAACGGGAAAATGAAGGAGCACCGGGAACACAACTTGCTGTCTATTTGTATAGTCTTTTATGCTGATTTGGTAAGTAAATGTGTTTCCACCTATTCATGCGATTACAAAATATTTTTCTTTTTACCTCGATATAAATAAATGTTTGGCTTTATTACTTTAAAATTTACATGAATCCAGTAAAATTTCATAGTTTAGGTAGATGTCTTTGTGCTGAATTTATCTGAATCTATGAACGTGAATTATAACACATTCAAAGTAAAAAGTAACAGAATTTTTGTTGTATTTAAGTATATCATGGGCATATTTTCTTTAATAATAAGCCCATTACAGATCACAACTGAATGAGTTGGATATATATATATATATATATATATATTGTATATATATATGGTGTGATAAAATATATAATAAGATGCGTATTATATAATATGTATATATGAGCTATCATTAATAGGTAATATTAATGGATTAAGTACACCCACTCACGTATCATAATATATAATACTATTTCAGCATTATATATATACATATTATATATATATATATACCGCCGACTGCTCATATGTGAAATGTACTGTGTGTGAGTGTGTGTGTGTGTGTGTGTGTGTGCCGATATATTTATCACTTTAAAATATTCTATATATATATATATAATTCCCCATCATATATATATATATATATATATATTAAATGACATTTATATATATAAATCACGTGTGATAAAAATTTCATGTGTACGTGCTTTCTTTTGTACATGGAGGGTCATTTCTCATGCTTGAGGTCTTTGATGAAGCTTCAAGTACAGAGACTTCCCGCTCATTCACGGGTAAATAACCGTTGGAGATGGAACACGAATGCACACGACCGGGACGGATTTCCTGATGCTTTCAGATACGAGAACCGCTCGGTGGATTTACGATCAACATATTTCATACTCCTTTAAGCACTAAAGACACTCACTGACGCCAAAAGTACTTTCAAATTCTACTCAGGAAAGATGGCACCAGAACGCAACGCACTACAAGAAAAATGAAGAGATGTGAACCTTATCCGTAAGACTCCCTCTGGCTGACTGAGACTCGCTGACTTGTCTGACCTCTTCTTGGCTACCACTCGGTAGTCCTCACCCCACCATGCCCTCTCCCTCAAGCACACCGCCGCGCCGCTCTCATCGAGCCTCCATGTTCCTCATCTAACAGTCCCTCCGAGCTATACTTCTCTCTCTCTCTCTCTCTCTCTCTCTTCGTAGCCTAAGGAAGTTTCCTACTACAGTTCTTTTCCGTCCTTTCTTTCCTGCTCATCATCATCAATAACATCATGTTCTCAGAGGCAGAATTTCCCTCTCTCTCCTCATTTTCCTCGTGATGTTTAGTTTTTTTTTTACTATGTATGTTAGTTCTGTTATCAATTTATATTGTACATGTCCACGCAACACTTAATTGTTATTTTGTATTTTTACCTTGACTCTCAGCAAATTCTCTTTTTTACCTTGATTTATCCGAGCATTTTATTTTCTGGTTTGCCTTGTCTAAGTTTTCTTTCTTTTTTTAATCCAAAGATGATCTTGCATTTTTTTGCAAAGCCACAGGTTTCTTCTTATCCCAAAGATTCTTTGGAATTTTGGCTGAATATGTTTGTTCCCTTTAAAAGGGGATCCTATTTTGTTTGTCGAGCAAATTAACTGTGTTGTAACAGTGAATAAAAGAATTTGAGTAAAGTGTGTTCATGTGGCTAAGTATATGTCTGTTTGTCACAAGATTGCTGTCCTAAATACACTTTTCACACACAGGACACCACACACAATACACATAAGAACCACACATAAGAACCTATTTAGAACCAGTTCTATATATATATATGGAAGGAACATTAGGAATATATTGTTTATACCATGTATCCTCCTATATATATATATATATATATATATATATATATAGTCATATATTCCCTCAACCCTAACCAGAAATATATTCGTCCGTCTATATATAAATATATAGTTCATATAAGAGTAGGCCAGGGTTTATTAACCTATATATATGTATCATATATGTATTAGCCTATGCCCAGGATTGAACTGTTATATATATATATCTGATAATGTCCTAAAATATATATGGTAGCCTATATATATATATCAGGATAATGATATATCAAGCCACATATATATATATACCAGCTTTATATAAAAAATTATTACATTATATATATATACCTCTCTTGGTGGCTCAGTGGTCTATATATACTGGAGTCGTTGGAAGGTACTGTGTATATATCAAGACCCAGCGGTACTGATCCACTTCTTTAAAATTGCCATTATATATATTCCCCATCGGGGATATTCCCTGATATATATATTGGACATTAAACGTATATATTGTATACATATATATATATATATATATATATATATATATATATATATATATATATATATATATATATATATATATATATATAATTTATATATATATATATATATATATATATATATATATATATATATATGTATAATATATATATATATATATATATATATATATATGTATAATTTATATATATATATATATATTATATATATATATATATATATATATATATATATATATATATATATATATATATATATATATATATATATATATATATATATATATATATATATATATATATATATATATATATATATATATATATATATATATATATATATATATATATATATATATGTGTGTGTGTGTGTGTGTGTGTGTGTGTGTGTATGTATTGTTAGGTATATGGGTCTTAGGTTTATTTGAAAGGTTATTATACCTAATTAGGTGCAGATACGGCCAGTCATTCATAGTATTGAATGGGTTTTGAAGTTTATCTGTAACAGTTGGGAGTAAAGACAATGGGGACAGTTAGTCCTCTAAAAGCTTGTAACTTTTATGAATAAAAACTCATTAGAAACTGTCATGTTTAAATGAGATCACTATAAATCTTCATATATTTTTTTTTTTATATATATTGGCCTATATTCGTATATATATATATATATATATATAAATAGACGCAATGTGAAGTGGTCCTGTACTGTATATGTTAAAGACATGTTATATATATATATATATATTCGTATATATTCAAACTATATATATATAATATATATATATAATATCCGTATATAAATAAACTATCATTTAACATGTAGGTAGTACACACACACAATGTAAACTAAAAACAATTTTGATACCGTATCGTCTAGAATATGAATATATATATGGGGTGGGATAGATATATATATTCAGCTCTAGACGTAAAATAGCCCATTATCATTATAATACAAATCTTCATTATCTTTTGCGATATCCTATATGATATATATCCAGATATATTCCGTAAAAAATAAAAATATTATTTTGTTGTATATAGCTATTTCTTCTATATATATATAAATAAAATTATAGATTGACTTTAGTATATCGTATTTGGGATATGCTAGTGTTGGGACAATTTATATAAAACAACAAATATTATAGTTTTAACTATAAAATAATATCCTATACTATTTATATATATATAGAACTATATATAACACGATATATTAATTCCAAATTTTATATATATATAAAATCAAAAATATATATGACAATGAAATTAAACATTTCATTAACAGGATTTTTTTTACCGTAACTTTATCTCTTCTTGACGGGCATATATATACTATATATCTGTAACTCTATATATTTTCTTCAGTTTATTTTTTATTATATATATATATATTCGAGTATATCATCTATTATAGCTGCTCAAGTAGCAAATACCTGTGCTGGCATATATGGCTTACCTTCAACATGTACAGTACATTACTGGTATATATATATAATGACATGTTAAATATATATTTCTAAGCAGTTATATATACCTATAGTTATTTTATATATATAAACCAGTAGCTGCATATATAATATGTCTAGCTATAATCTTGACCACTGATCAACAAGGGTAATTTTTTTATATATAAATATATAATTTATCGTTATATATATATATATACATGGGCATATATGTGACTGCTGCATGATATATATATAGTATATCCTCCTATCTCATATTTCTAAATATAAAATAAAACCAGTAAAAAACAAAATATAACTCATATATAATCATATAAAGGCCAAAGATATACCATAATGATCCTTCATTAATGTATCCCAGTCTGTATATACTTTAGTTCATATATATTGTCTATAAATCAATTCTGTATTATATATAACATTTATACGATATGTTTCACATTTCTCACCTATCATAGTTAAGTACATATCTCCACATTTCTCACCCTATCAGGTCTGTACCATGAAATAGATAAACAATACACATGAACAAAGGATTTACTCAAATTCTTTTATACACTGTAGAACGCACTTAGTTAATTTGCTCGACAAATTCAAAATACGGATCCCCTTTTAAAGGTAACAAACACATTCCGAGCCAATCATCATTCCAACAGTCGTCTTTGGGATAATAAGAAGAAAACCTGAGGAGAAAAAATGCAGATCATCTTTTGAGGATTAAAAGAAAGAAACATTGTTAGACAAGGCAAAGCAGAAAATAAAATACTCGGATAAATGAGAGAGAGAGAGAGAGAGAGAGAGAGAGAAAGAGAGAGAGAGAGAGAGAGTCTATTAATTAGTTGCGTGGACGGTAGAGTAGATTGATAAAAGAAGTAACATACATAATGAAAAAAACTAAACATATCACGAAGAAAATGAGGAGAGAGAGGGAAATTCTGCCTCTGTGTGGGCAACGGATTCTTGCGATCAAGCTGCAACCAGGAATAGTTGCGAAATTTGGATGGCAGTCAGTAAAGGGTATTCTGGCATAGATTTGCAAACCGGGCAGGATATGTCGGCTCCTGGAAGAGAATTCCGGAGTTAGTAGAAGCCTGGGGGGGGGGGTTGCAAATGAAACCTCCCTTGTTAATAAACAAAGCACAATGAATCTACTTACTATGGAGGAATTGACCACTTGAGTTACTTAAATTAATTTGCCCTTAATTTGCACTATGGAGGGAATATTTGAATACTTATCACTGAATTGTATTAGGTTGATTTCAAAGCAAATCATGGGGTGATTCATGGGCTGCTCGAAGTAGGGTGACTTAACAAAGGGGCTACTTTTTTAGGAGGAAGAAAATTGAGGTTTGGAGAAATAAAAAAAAACAAGGAATTTCACGACGAGAAAAGGAGCTAGCTTATTGACTAATTGAGGTTGACGTACCTGCTGCTTGTAGATGTTTTGCGCTGAACATTTGAGGCTTGGCCAGTCATTGTGGTTAGTTTTCCTCCAGCGTAAAAATGGAAGGAAAAGAGTTTGCACATCTGTTCAAAGATTCTGCGCGAAATCACTTCTCAAACCCAGTGCATGCCTTCCAGCTTGTTTGCTATAAAGAAGTCTAGGCCTAGATCGATCTGCAAAGAGTCTTACAGCCCAGCAAAAGGGTGGAGAAAAGTGGGTCTTATGATTAAGTACTTAGAGGTTAAAACATCTATCTCACAGCCTGGATGGAAACCCATCCCTAGGGTCTCCATTCAGACATGAGTTCAAACAGCGCTAGCTGTCCTTTCTTATTTCAAAATACTCTTGGTCTGCCTCGCCTGCCATGTTTCCTTGGCTTAACAGTCAAATGAAAGGTGAAATTATTCCCTGAATAAATTAATTCCTAGCTGTCTGACGAGGGAGGAATAGAAATCTTTAACAGGTCCCCCTTTGGAAAGGCCTTCACACCCTTTTGTACATGAAGATCTTGTTTTTGATAGTAATTCCTCCCGACTGGGCAGCTAGCAATCCTACATAAATTGTGCTTTCTACTGCAATGTTAAGGGACTGTCTAACGACTAAGGGGGTTCTGAGTTGGCCAACTTACAGGCCTAACCTTTCGTTTTTTAGACACTTTGCTAACTGTCTCTGACGACAGAAGAACTTTACTCTAAAATGCACATACTAAATACCTAACCTAACCTACTATCCTATTCCTCTGGTACTGAAATAAATTGGCACTGATGAATGGCACGCAATGAATTATGATTGGCACAATTGTTTGATTAACACTTTCTCACATTGAAACATGAATAACCTGAAGGGTAAATCCCAGTATACAATTAAGTAAGGTATCAGTTTGAGTCTGGAGTGGGTTTGAAGGAGGCTAGTTAGAAAGATGTTAGTGTTACGAGTGCCTAAGGGGTTAGTTGTTAATACTGCTGGGTAAGAGGTCACACAGGCTACCTCCTCTAGGCAGGTGCCACGAGTGCCAAGAAGAGCTTAGGGCTCTGATTTGTTAAGTGGATTTCTTCAGCCCCTTCTTCTTCTTCGGGGGCCTCCAAGGTCTCGCTAGGCCCTTCCTAGAAGGCGATGAGGGTGCCGACTCTGAAGAAAGGCCAGGAGCTCCATCAGGAGCAGGATCAGGGGCAGCCTCAGTGGCTATGGGCTGGTCTCCTATTTCGGCTGTTGCGACAACTGTTGTGGGAATAGAACCAGCATCTGCATCCTGGCCAGATAGTTCCTGGTCGACCAGAAAAGAGGTAGTGTCCAGGCTTGCCAGAGGGTCATCCTCGGCAGGCAGAGGAGTGTGGGAAGAATAAACATCAAGGGGTCAGAGGCTCACACTGGGCAACGATCATGGTTGTGAGGTTTGGTAGATCTCCCGCAGGAGGATCTTGATCAGGTTCTAGATCCTCACTTTGACCAGATACTAGAAACCTCCTAATAAATATATTAAGACTGAATACTCTGAAGGTACAGTGATCCCATAAAACTTACTTATCTCTTGAGAAAATCAGTGTAACTTTATCAAGTTATGGGTGAGGTAACAACTAACAAGTTATAAACAGACTGGTGGAAAATGGGTATCACTTCAACAAACGCTATAACTGTTTCCCTGGTTCTGTTTCACCCAGATATGTCTCAGGTGAACAAACAGATGTATCACTTGCCTTGTACACATTCATTAATTTCTCTAATAATTGGTGGTCAAAATGAAACGCTGGGCTTTTAAAACTTTAAACAAACAGGTTTATTTCTAAGTTCAAAAGTTATATGCAGAGTTCACAATCTCAAAAAGATTTACTATTAATTGATTTAAATATTTCTTAATCAAGTTTAATTCACAAAACTTTAATTTATTAAGAAATCAATTTTGTTAAGCAAGATTCAAACCATTAAGTTTCACTAAAGTTTTAAACATATACCTGATTAATCAAACCCAACACAAGTGTTCACTAAAACATTAATAAATGGGAGTCAACACAGGTATTCACTGAAATCTCAATAATAAGTATGCACTAACAAAATGTTAAGCAATCACCAACACAAAACTTTGTAACACACTGTGTAATTTAAAATCAGAGCAATATGATAACACAGACATATAAGAATGAAATATGCAAAATGGAAGTATACCAAGAGCAATTTCACCAAGACAAAAGTATGTTTAAAGATTATATCAATCTTTCAAAAGATTACCTTCACAAAAAAAAAAAAGTTAAACTCACGTCTTTCTAAGACTTTCTCAAAGACAACACTGCCAAGTCACAATGACATGCACAATGATATATAATTAGCAGCAAGACACATTAGAATTCACTATAAGAGATATTATTCACCTCTTATCAAAATAATAATTCTCTTTTACCTAGAACATCACTTCATCTCTTAATATAACAAAAACTAGTAAACATCACATTACCTTTACCAGTATTACACCATTATACACTTTCCACAATGCTTGCACAATATAAACACCTTAGATCACATCTTACAAAATGAACACACTTGTTGGGCTAGTTTAACAAAACTTTTACAAATATGAGAGCAACCAGTGAACCCCTTTTACATGAATGGTAATTTGAGGGAGAGAGAGAGAGATAGGACCTATTGCCAGCAGCCCCTTTCCTAACTGCCTGACTCTGGTTCAATACTGCACTTTTATCTCTAGTCCCTCCCAGAATACATGATACATAAAGTGTACATACATTATACATACAGGTATACATGTATGGTATACATACAGGGAATTCTAAGGTCCAGAAGGAAATATGCCAGGGCTCTTATCAATGACTGACATCATCCGCTGGACACTCAAACATTTGAACAAAGAAAAAGAAGTGCTTTTGGACCCAAACCTGCTCGCTGTCAGCATGTCAACTTGAACTCTCTCTCTCTCTCTCTCTCTGTTCCTCATTCCATTACTCAAGATCATGGAAAAGCATAAGCATAGACACAGTTAATAACCATGGAACAGACACATGTAATAGGCAATTCGCCGATTGGCTGTCAAATTCATCAGATAAGACAAGAGGGCCTCTCGCCTTTCTCCAAACACGACTTCGTCCAAACACTTATGTCAATACAGGATGTGATAAGCGATAAGAATAAAATATAATCACTCTCTCTCTCCCTCTCTACAACACGTTTTAACACTCTGTACAAAATTCCGATACACTGCACCATATATTAAACAAATGGAAAAAACACACCAAGACACTTTAAGATTACATGATACATGATTTATCTGTAAGAAAAAGACATTTTAAAATCAGATTATTACAACAAATGACGAATCTGCAAGCAAAACGTCAAAATTTTCACAGAGATACATATTACACTTGTAAAATGATTTTATATATTATGACACCTTATAATATTCCTCCCCTAGAAGATTAATTATCCCGGGTTTGAATACACCGATTCAGAACGGGATAAATAATCTACAATTACACTGCTCTCTCCAAAAGTGTTCTCTCTCTTTACTCAACAAGATTATACAATCAATCAGGGAAATTATTTTAGCTGAAAAACTAGCACAGAACCGGTAGTAAAGTCTAAGAACATTCACAAATCTTTGTATCTCTTTCACCACTCTAGAGCAAACTCTGCTTGCCAAATATTATCAAGTAATTGATCAATAAGAGGTAAGGGATAATTATCAGCTACACTGATGGAATTCAGTTTTCTAAAATAAGTACACATCCTAAATGAGCCATCTGGTTTCTTCACTAACACACAAGGAGAACTGTAATGACTTGAACTGGGCTCTGCCAATCCGTGCTACAACAAATATTCTACTTCCTTTTTCAAAACATCTTGATGAAAGGGTGATACACTATAAGCTCTTCGCTTGAATGGTTTAGCATCTTCTCTTATCTTTATCTCATGCTTTGTCAAGTCAGTACACTTAGGTATGTCTGTAAAAATTTCAGGGAAACTTTGGATCATCTCAGTTAATTTTTTGCTTTGTTCAAAACTTAGATGTTTTAGTTTGTTTTCTAAATTTTCTAATATTGAGGAATTGTTCATCTTGTTTTCAGCTCCCAACTTGTAACCATCATCATCCTCTGTATATGAAGTTGTTTGGGTTATAGACATAACCTCAGTTCTAGTCTCTGAGAAGTAGGGTTTCAAAAGATTTACATGTATCTTCCTCCGTCGTTTCCTTCTCACTGGTGTTTCAATCACATAAGTTCGATCACTTAACTTTTCTGTTATCCTATAAGGACCTTGAAATTTATTTGTAAGGGGAAACCTTTTCACTTGTAAAAACACTAGAACTTGCTGTCCAACACTAAAATTCCTTAGCTTAGTCTTAGCATCATACTTTCTTTTCATTTTCATTTGGCTGTCTTCAAATTTTCTAAAGAGAATTTTCTAATTTCTTTTAACCTTTTCCTCAAGTTCTTCACATATTCTCCTTGGACTTCCTCTTGATTTTCTTCCCAGTTCTTTGCTAGGATTTTCAACGGACCTCTCACGTCTCGGCCAAAAATCATTTCATTTGGCGAACATCCCATACTTTCTTGATAAGCATTCCTAACCTCAAATAACATTAAGGGTAAACCAACATCCCATTCTCTTCCCGACTCATTACAGTACTTGGTTAACATACTTTTCAAAGACTGGTGGAACCTTTCTAAGACTCCTTGAGTCTCTGGGTGATAAGCGGTAGATAACTGTTGTTTCACTTCTAGCAACTTCACCACATCCTGGAATAATTTTGAGGTAAAGTTCGTTCCTCTATCACTCTGTACAATTTCTGGAATTCCAAACTAGGAGAAAAATTCCACCAAATTCTCAGCAATTACCTTTGCACTTATACTTCTTACAGGAATCGCCTCACGATATCTTGTTACGGGACACATTAACGTTAACAGATATTCAAGTCGTTTCTTCGTTTTCGGAAGCGGACTAATCACATCTATTATCACCTTGCTAAAGGGTTCTCCTCTAACTTCTATCGGTTCTAGGGGAGCTTTTTGAATAGTTTCATTTGGTTTTCCAGCTATCTGGCATGTATGACACTCCTTACAAAATTTGCTGACATCCTTGTGAAGTCCTGGCCCCAAAAAAATACTTCATAAACCTTCTCAGCAGTCTTCCTGATTCCCATATGTCCAGCCTCGTGTGCCACTGCTACCACTTGCTTCCTCAATGGATATGGAATTAAAATTTGATGATATTCACCCCATTCAGCATTTCCTGGTATATCTGCAGGTCGATGCTTCCTCATTAGCAATCCATCCTTGAGATAATGACAGGTAAAAGGTTTTTGCATTTCTTCTTGTTCAACAACTCTGAAGAACAGATCAGCCAACGTTGTATCCCTCCTCTGCAGTTCCACTAATTTCTCTCTAGTCACTTGACCAACTTCAAGGGCTGAACTCTCAATATCTGTTAACGCTGCTTCGGTAGTTTCACTACTGTCTTCAGGAACACTTTGACTACTCGGAGTCTCTTTACTAATAATAGGATTTTCCTCTTCTTCAAGAATCTCTTCAGTACTGACATTAGGGGAAACTTCACTTTCCTGGAACAGCTCTTTTAAGCTCAAAGATCCTTTTGGTGTAGGTAAATCTTCAGTTTCTTCACTTCTACGCTCAGTTCTCTTCATGCTCCTGGTAGTTACACAACTTGGAAACATGTGAGGGTTTTTCTTCTCTAATTCTATCGTAGGACTAATCCTAAACGGTTTGTTTGTCACTACAGGACAAGGAACGAAGGGAACACCACCAACTTCATCACCCAGTAAAACATGCACACCTTCAACAGCTAGTGAGTCCTTTACTGCAAAATCAATATTTCCTGTCACTAATTCACATGACAAATGCAAGTGGCATATAGGAGTTATTACTTCCTCTCCTCCTATACCCTTTAAAATAACTGAATCCCCGGTGAGATTCTTCTCCAACTGCGGATGAGCACCTCGAACTACCACACTATGATTACTTCCTGTATCACGTAATATCTTCACTGGTACCTGTACACTCAAAGAGGGAGTTGTCAGTATACGTTCATAGATATACGGCTTAAAAGCCTCCTCACTGTTCAGCCACTCACTACTGGAAATTGCATTTTCACTGGTTGCTAAGCACTCTGCTTGTCTGATTTCATTTTTTTCCTCGTAGTTGGCTTTACCTGATTACCTCTAATCACCTGTCCAACTGGTTTAGTCTGCTGGTACACCCTATAGCAATGTTGACTATAATGTCCTACTCTTCCACACTTGTGGCAAACAACATTAGTTTTCTGCACTTGTCTTAAGAATAGACTAGAAGGGGCGGGTTTAACATTCCACTGCTGTGGGGCATATCCTGGCTTTGTACTGGCACAGTTATTAGAGGGGTTTCTCACAGCACTGTTCTTAAAATTCGACTGACCTATAACCTGTGAATTCTTGGTTCTGGTACCTGCCACTATAATTTTTTTTGCTGGACATTATGTTATAGTCCTCACTCAGAGTGGCAGCTTTATCAAGTTTCTTCACCTCTCTCTCTCTCTCTCTCTCTCTCTCTCTCTCTCAAATAAGCTCTTATATGTTCAGGAATTCCTCTTAGATATTGTTCTAAGACCACTAATTCTTGTAGTTCGTCCATAGACTTAACTTTAGCAGCCTCCAGCCATCGTTTAAAACATCTCCTTACTTTATAGGCATAATCCAAGAAAGTCACCTTGTCATCCTTCTTCAAAGATCTAAATCTTTCATTGTAATAATCAGGGGTCATCTGGTAAACCTGTAGCACATTGTGTTTGAGTACCTTGTACTCTTTACACTGATCAGATGATAAGGCTAAGTAGGCACTTCTTCCTTTACCAATGAGAATACTCTGTAACAAAACTGACCATTTATCCTCTGGCCATCCCATACCTGAAGCCACTTTTTCAAAGTGACAAAAAAACTCACCTGGAGCTTCTTCTGTAAATTTTGGAGTTAACTTCTGTACTCTTACTACATCAAACACAGGGTTTGCATTACCTTGGATATAGTTATATGGGTTTACAGGTAGTAAGGATCGAGCTCTGATTAACTCCAACTCCCTTTCATGTTTTGCTTTTTCTCTTTCTTCTTTTGACTTTTCTCTTTCTTCTTCTTGCCTCCTTGCTCTATCTCTCTCTTCTTTTTCTGTGTCAGCCTGTATCTGCAGCCTAAGTAAGTTTTCTTCTGACTCTAGCACCTTCAGTCTACCCCAAAATTCTTCCGGGTCAAAAGTTCTAAGTTCTGCCTGTACATCACCGTTCTCATTCTCTTGCCTTAGCTTATTTGTAAATTCTACCTCAGCTGCATTCAACAATTCATATGCCTCCCATTAACTCTCCATCTACTTTACCAGAGCTTATTAATGCCTGGATTGCAAGACACACTTGAATGACTTGTGCCTCAATCATATCAAAGCAACATTACCCCCACATGTCACTGCTAAGAGAGTCCACTGTGCCTTAGTCAGGTGAGATTTAGATAACTTTCTGATAGTTGGAGTGGCCAAAAATTCCTGAAATTCAAACTAGTTTACTCAACAGAAGGGTTTACAATACACTTCAAAACAATTATATGGTTACTCTCCTTCCAAAAATATATTCCTAACACCACCAGTATAAATCATTAACCAGAGTGATATTCTGTTTAGTTCTTCCCAGACGATGGACACCAAATCATTTGTTTAATTCTCTCAGATCTGACCATCAAATATTTGATCAGAGTTCGATCCTGGGTTCAATCCCATTCAATCTCATTTAATCCTGTTCTTTAATTTCCCGGGTCTGGCCAACAAATCATTTGTCATGAAGTGATCAAGCACCTGGTTATTACACAAATAATAATACCAAAAGTTACCTCACTTCGACCAGATACTTGAAACCTCCTAACAAATAAAACTTACTTATCTCTTGAGAAAATCGGTGTAACTTTATCAAGTTATGGGTGAGGTAACAACTAACAAACTATAAACAGACTAGTGGAAAATGGGCATCACTGCAACAAACACTATAACTGTTTCCCAGGTTCTGTTTCACCTAAATACGCCTCAGGTGAACAAACAAATATATCACTTACCTTGTACACATTCATTAATTTCTCTAATTACTGGTTGTCAAAATGAAACGCTGGGCTTTTAAAACTTTAAACAAACAGATTTATTTCTAAGTTCAAAAGTTATATGCAGAGTTCATAATTTCAAAAAGATTTACTATTAACTGATAACAGTGTAAGATTTAAGTATTTCTTAATCAAGTTTAATTCACAAAACTTTAATTTATTAAGAAATCAATTTGGTTAAGTAAGATTCAAACCATTAACTTTCACTCAAGTTTTAAATATATACCTGATTAATCAAACCCAACACAAGTGTTCACTATAACATTCATAAATGGAAGTCAACACAGGTATTCACTGAAATCTCAATAATAAGTATTCACTAACAAAATGTTAAGCAATCACCAACACAAAACTTTGTAACACACTGTGTAATTTAAAATCAGAGCAATATGATAACACAGACATATAAGAATGAAATATGCAAAATGGAAATACACCAAGAGCAATTTCACCAAGACAAAAATATGTTTAAAGATTATATCAATCTTTCAAAAGATTACCTTCACTTAAAAAAAAAAGGTTAAACTCACGTCTTTCTAAGACTTTCTCAAAGACAACACTGCCAAGTCACAGTGACATACACAATGATATATAATTAGCAGCAAGACACATTAGAATTCACTATCTTATCAAAATAATAATTCTCTTTTACCTAGAACATCACTTCAACTCTTAATGTAACAAAAACCAGAAAATATCACATTACCTTTACCAGTATTACACCGTTATACACTTTCCACAATGCTTGCATGATATAAACACCTTAGATCACCTCTTACAAATGAACATACTTCTTGGGCGAGTTTAACAAAACTTTTACAAATATGAGAGCAACCAGTGAACCCCTTTTACATGAATGGTAATTTGAGGGAGAGAGACAGATAGGACCTATTGCCAGCAGCCCCTGTTCCTAACTGCCTGACTCTGGTTCAATACTGCACTTTTATCTCTAAGCCCTCCCAGAATACATGATACATAAAGTGTACATTCATTATACATACAGGTATACATGTATGGTATACATAAAGGGAATTCTAAGGCCCAGAAGGAAATATGCCAGGGCTCTTATCAATGATTAACATCATCCGCTGGACACTCAAACACTTGAACAAAGAAAAAGAAGTGCTTTTGGACCCAAAACTGGCTCGCTGTCAGCATGTCAACTTCAACTCTCTCTGTTCCTCATTCCATTACTCAAGATCATGGAAAAGAATAAGCATAGACACAGCTAATAACCATGGAACAGACACACAAAAAACATGTAACAGGCAATTCGCCGATTGGCTGTCAAACTCATCAGATAAGACAAGAGGGCCTCTCGCCTTTCTCTAAACACGACTTCGTCCAAACACTTATGTCAATACAGGATGTGCTAAGCGATAAGACTAAAAAATAATCTCTCTCTCTCTCTCTCTCTCTCTCTACATGTTTTAACACTCAGTACAGAATTCCAATACACTGTACCATACATTAAACAAATGGAAAAAAACATATCAAGACACTTTAAGATTACATGATACAATTATCTATCTGTCCCATAAAAAAGACATTTTAAAATCAGATTATTACAACAAATGACTAATCTGCAAGCAAAACATCAAAATTTCTACAGAGATACATATTACAATATTAGAATGATCTTGTTATATATTATAATTACTTATAAATAAGATATATATATATATATATATATATATATAAATATTCATATATATATAATATATATATATATATATATATATATATATATATATATATATATATATATATATATATATATATATATATATTTATATATATATATATATATATATATATATATATATATATATATATATATATATATATATATATATATATATATATATATATATATATATATATATATATATATATATATATATATATATATATATATATATATATATATATATATATATATATATATATATATATATATATATATATATATATATATATATATATATATATGTGTGTGTGTGTGTGTGTTGTGTGTGTGTATATATCTTATATATATATATATATATATATATATATATATATATATATATATATAATATATTTATATATATATATATATATATATCATATTTATGATATATTCATATATATATATATATGAAATTGAAATTTTATCACACCATGATTTATATACAATCATAAAGCTATAAATGTCGCTTAATATCGAAAAAAAGAAAATCAGGATATCTCCGTTGAGAATTGTCAATTCTCAAGGTGAATTTATATAAGTGATAAATGAACTGGAATCGTCGGGACACGAACCCGTGACACGAAAGCCTATTCATCGACTCCAGTGGACGTAAACCTTGAGCCAACATTAAGAGAACGTATAATTCATATGCCGAGATGTTGAACAGCTTTTACCCGTCGTGAGCGGGGAAATGTACTAGCAATTTCATGCAATGACCCACCTCCTATATTTTCAGTTCATTGGTACGTTTGGAACACACAGCTCTTATTATGAAATTTTTATCACACCGTGATTTATATACAATCATGAAGCTACAAATGTAATTTAATATCGAATTCACGCTACCTCAGGATATCTCCGTTGGAGAATTGTCACCGAAGGGGAATTTATATAAGTGATAAATGAATTGGAATCGTCGGGACACGAACCCATGACACGAAAGCCTATTCAGCGACTCCAGTGGACGTAAACCATTGAGCCATCAAGAGAGGTATAAGTCATATGCCGAGATGTTTTACTGCTTTTACCAGTCGTGAGCGGGGAAATGTACTAGCCTCGGCAATGACCCACCTCCGCCATGACAGTTCATTAATACGTTTGGAAATACGCAGCTCTTATTATGCAATTTTTATCACACCGTGATTTATATACAATCATGAAGGTACAAATGTCGCTTAATATCAATTCACGCTACCTCAGGATATCTCCGTTGGAGAATTGTCGCCGAAGGGGAATTTATATAAGTGATAAATGTATTGGGATCGTCAGGACACGAACCCGTGACACGAAAGCCTATTCAGCGACTCCAGTGGACGTAAACCATTGAGCCATTTGTAGCTTCATGATTGTATATATCATATGATATATATATATATATATCATATATATATATATATATATATATATATATATATATATATATATATATATATATATATATATATATATATATATTATATATATATATGTGTGTGTGTGTGTGTGAGTGTGTGTCTGTATTTATAACTAAAGGGGCCCGTAAAAACGCTGCATGTACAAGACAACAATATATTTTGACCAGCAGTAATTTTTAATTTTGTCCCTGGTGAATATGAATATTTGGTAGATGGCATTAGTATTTACAAGTCACTTGTAGAAGTGACAGACGACGTAGGTGGTATTTGAGATGTCCGTATCCTTTGTCATAAATGACCTGACTCGTTTTCAGCTCTCGGTATGTTCCACCTGCGTCGAGTTTGGAGGGCGTGACCAATGGAATATTAGCTTGAAAATAGGGCCCCGGGATTATCCCAAGTCATTCTGACAGTTTCTAATTCCTTGTTTCATTGACAAAGGGGGATTTTGAAATCTTCCTTTATTACTGGCAGTTAATACAATTTCCATTTTCCCCCCCTGACTTTTGACCGCCATCATCAATCAAACAAGGAATTGGAATCTGTCAGAAGGACAAGGATAATCCCAGGCCCTACTCCCAAACTAGTATTCAGCATTCAGGCCCACCAAACTCAACGTGAAAGTGGAAGGGTTGTAAGCAGAAAACAACAACCAGTGATTTCCATCAAAAGGATTCCAGTATTTCATGGACCACCTAATGTCCCAAAAAGTCACACCTGCATGTGCCATGTAAATGAGATTGCTACCTATTAAATATCCATATTCACTAGTGATCAAAATATATTATTGTGTATTGTAAAAGACAAACTTTGTTATGGACTCATACACACACACACACACACACACACACACACATGCTCATAGATATATAATATATATATATATGGATATATATATATATATATATATAACAAATATATATATATATATACATTTATAATGAAATGTCACTGTCAGTGTGGCACTGGCCTTGCTTTTCAATTCAAAGACACTGGAAGTTTCGGGAGCCTGATGTGAGCCAGTTTAGTAATATAAATATATATATATATATAGTAGTAGAAGAGATATATGTATATATGTGGGCGATCATACACTGATGCTATTTATAATATAGGCATGGTATATTTATAATTTATATATATCTTTAATATTTTACTTTTTAACTCAGATATTTTGCTACTGCTCCAGTAAAGAAATTGACTCCATTCCCTTCACTTAGAAGAAAAGAAGAGAAGTTTTAGAGGCATTATTGGTAAGGTTTCTTTTAGGCTATGGATAATCCTGGGTAGGGTAGTGTATCATTTGTGCGGGACAATGACTAATTCCTTTATAGCTCAGGGTTGTTTCTTTTTACCCCCACGTGGCTAATTACCATTCGTATTATGGAGACCAGGTTTGAATAAAAGGAGAATGGGGAATAGATAACGAATATAAAAACACTGCGGAAATTTCAGACTACAGAAAATTGCTAGGATGTTTAATAGTCTTTTTTGCATTTTTCTACATCGCTCAGGTCAAAAATAAAAGAATTTACCACTTGTAAACTGCAAATGTATAATCTGGTAGAATAATCTTCACAGTCAAAGGAGAGGCTCAAGGGAAACAATTATACGTCTCCTTTTATCCTTTTAACCTGAACCTATATAAATGATTTACTTTATATGGCACACAAGATAGTATCATTTTTCTCAGTGCTGATTTATTATTTGGCAGCAGCTGTACTAACAAAGAAAAATAAATACCTGCCATTCTTACCGTTTATATGGTTTCTCTCTCTCTCTCTCTCTCTCATAAACACTTTCCTGGTAAAACGGCATTCCCAGTATTATAGAAGTGTTGGAGATATTTATTTCTTCTGAATAGCAGTCTTAAAATAATAGTGTAACACAAATAATGTAAATGATATCTGGGAAGAATTCCTATATACATCTAAAAAATAGGTATTCTACTTGAATAGGTAAAATTCCTATTTATTTCCAAGAATGTGTAATAAGATATTAGGAGTTATTCCATATTGCTGAAATGTAAAGTATGAGTGACATAAACAAGTAAATATATTCGTAAATCACCCATAGTCCAGAGAGTTTTATAATTCTATGTGTATGTCTGATGGGTAAAACCAAGGTAAGACAAATGCTAATATCTCACGTGAATGTTGATTGTAATATTGCCTAAGAAGGCACTCTATGTATCTCACAGTAATATTACTGGAGGAGACAGCACAATCATTTCATATTTGCTTATGCCTGAATGCCCCCGCTGAGAGCAACTGGTCAGACCTTCCTATGCTAGTGTGAGCTCTTTATCTAGTCTGTTTATTTCACACTCCAACAAACTCTCTCCCCCTTAGGCGATAGTGCAGTCAGTGCACTGTAGGCAATACTTTAGGTTCTTGGAAGCGTGCCTTCGGCCCCTAGCTGCAACTCCTTTCATTCTTTTTTACTGTACTCCACTCATATTCTCTTTCTTCCACCTTACTTTCCACCCTTCTTAATAATTGTCCCGTAGTGTAACTGCTTTGAGGTTTTCCTCTGATTACACCTGTCAAACCTTCTTTACTTTCAAATTCCCTTTCAGTGCTGAACGACCGCATCGGTCCCAGGGCTTGGCCTTTGGCCTAAATCTTATATTCCAATTCCAGTTTCTTAAGACAAACCCAACGTCTCTTTATAGCTAAAATAGACGTTTGGTTCTTCTGCTTTTCAGGCCCTAGTGAAGATGAGAGGGTTGTTACCCCGGAACACAGACAAGGTTATTTCGGTCATGGGTTTTGTAAGGCTAGTCTTGGTGAATGGATTCATACAAATGTGTGTATATATATATATTATATATAAATATATATATATATATATATATATATATATGTATATATATATATATGTGTGTGTGTGTGTGTGTGTGTTAAGTGTGTGTTAACGTATTTTTATTTCTGTATTGTTTTAAGAAAAAGGTTGTCATTGTTATGTACCTCAGGGATCCAAGTTGCCAGCAAGCATACTAAGCAATAATATTCAATATGCCAAAGATAATATCATAATGTATTGAATGTGAACCCCGACTGTGAATCTAGATATGTTACGTTTTGTAAAGTTAAATGCTTAAAGCTAAATGCTGAAAGAAAATTAGTTGTAATAAGCCTTCATAAAAAAATATATTTTCGTCACTTAACTCACAGACATGCAAATATGATTGGTTCTCCGCAGTCTTGGAGTTTCACTAAATGGTTTTTATTATAAATTATATTGACGTTTGCTCTCTCACTTTAGAGCAAATACAATATTGTATATCTGTATTCATTGTGTATCAATCAGAACTTAATGTGGCCTCATTGCACGTGAAGTAAAGTAGGGATGGAATTCCAAAGTATAGGAAGTGTTAGACATGGAGGGTGTGTGTGTGTGTGTGTGTGTGTTTGTGTGTGTGTAAGAAATATTACAGCAAAAATCATCATTTCAAATGGGCCACGACTCAAGCTCCCCTAGTTGCAACCCCTTTCAGTTCTTTTTGTGTACCTCCGTTCATATTCTCTTTCTTCCATCTTACTTTCCACCCTTTCTTAACAATTGTTTCAATTTTGCTTTCAGCCCTGAATGGCCTGATAAGTCCCAGCGCATGGTCTTGGGCCTAAATTATATATATGGCAGCAGAATAACTATTAATTGTCACATTTTCCTCTTTGCCAGTCCCCAAGTTGTGTCTCTGCAAGTTTTGGTTTTGTGTGGGACTTAGAATTTTTGGTATATAGCTTCTCTGTTTAGATTTTTTTTATAGCTTCATATTTGCTGTTTATTTCACCATTTCCAGAATATGTTTTGTTCTACATGAAGTCTTGTGTTGAATATCAATTTTGATATGGGATCTTTTCGGTTCCTATTCTTAGGATGACAGGTGCTATTTTTTTTTTTTAATTGTACCTTCTCCTCTGCCATTAATCTTGTTTGTTCATTTCTCTCTCTCTCTTTCTTTCTTTCTCTCTCTCTCTCTCTCTCTCTCTCTCTCTCTCTCTCTCTCTCTCTCTCTCTCTCTCATGAACTAGGCATTGCTTAGGACCATTGAAGGATTCATGATTTAACATTGTTAGTTTTCTCTCTCTCTCTCTCTCTCTCTCTCTCTCTCTCTCTCTCTCTCTCTCTCTCTCTCTCTCTCTCTCTCTCTCTCTCTCTCTCTCTCTCTTTGAGGCATTATACCAATAGTGACCATTGAAAAAGATCTCAATGATCTCACATTGATAGTTATAACTCTCTCTCTCTCTCTTCTCTCTCTCTCTCTCTCTCTCTCTCTCTCCATCTGCTAAAACATCTCTCTCTCTCTATCTCTCATGAACTAGGCTTTGCATAGGACTACTGAAGGATTCGTGATTTAACATTGTTAGTTTCTCTCTCTCTCTCTCTCTCTCTCTCTCTCTCTGTGATGTGAAATTCTCTCGGTGAGACGTAGTCGTTCTTGGTCTGAATAATCTACCCGATAATACGCGTCTAACATACAATTAGCGAATGAAATATAGCTAAAAGTGTTCGTGAACTATCGGTGATTAGCTTAATATCAGATTAGAGTGATAAACCGTCTAATAAGTTGTTTTTTTGAGTGAATTAATAAAATCTGAAAAATCATGGAGGAGTCAACTAACAGTGGCAAAGATGGAGAAACCTTGCTTGCATCGGTGATATTCAATATGATGAATTGGCAAGAAGGGAACTTGGTTTGCTGATCGTGGAGATGAATAACAACGTCGACCAAAAAGATGAGAAAATCATTCACAGACATATTGAAAGGATACGATCCTTCAAACTGGAGCAAATCTGTAGAAAATATAATGAAAATAATGGAAGGGATACCAATGAAAGTTCAAGTTATCAAAAGACTTATAAAGAAAAGCTACAAAAATCAGCACATTCCATCAAAGAAAATAAGTATGGTGAAATTAGTGAATATATTGATTGATGCAATAGGCAAACGGATGCCTAAAGCATGTAAACTATGTAGAGTGTGGTATAGCATTGTAAATCCACAAAACCTGATTAGGAAATGCTATGCTTGCCACGTTCCTACGCATCCTTCATGTGCTGAAGTAGAGCAAAATAAAAATAAGGACACAAAAATATTTTGCTCAACATGTCTAGTATGGATAGACAAGGTCATTAAATCAAGACTTTATGTACAGATTGTGGAGGATGAAGAAGATGAAGAAGATGAAGAAGAGGAAGAAGAGGAAGAAGAGGAAGAAGAGGAAAATAGAAAAGAAGAAAATAAGACTGAAGAGAGAGAAAAGAGTAATGAAAACAAAGAACAGGATAAGAGTATGGATGCAGAGAAACTCATAGATTCTACATATGAGGCAATACAGCAACATACATATGAAGAAATAAATTATGACATGACAAATCAAAATAAAATCCCAAAGAGGTTGTACCCGGATCTTCATACTGATGGGAAAAGAACAAGAAAAAAAAAAAAAGAAAGACACAGTATGCACCCTTTTGAAAAGAGGGGAATTGCAGGTTTGGTGAAAGATGTTATTACAAACATCCCAAGATATGTCACAATTATGAGATCTATGGCAAATGTGCATATCTAGATGGCTATGAAGAGGAATGCAGCGATCTACATCCAAAAATATGTCGAAACTGGAAAGAAGGAAATGGATGTAGGTTTAATAAGAAATGTAGGTACATGCATCCTGTAGCCATGAAAAACCAAAATCTAAATCAAATACATATAAAAAATCAAGGTAAAAATGAAACAAATGAAGAAAGGAACAAAGATCATGTGATGAAGGCAAAAAGCAAGCCAACAACACATTATGAAATGTCAGCACCACGATATGAGGCATCAGCACCTAGATATAGCACAAGGAACAAGCAATGTATCTATGATGCTAAGGGATGGTGCAGATATGGAGATAAATGCAGGTTTATGCACAAAATGAATAAATATGAAAATGGAAGATCAAATGTAATGGAAAAGTTGGATTTTTTATTGTATGAATTTCTGGAAATGAAAAAAAGATCAACATATCAGAACAGGAAAGAGACATGGGAAAATCCTTATTATTACCCATATTAGATAATGGAGATAATACGCAAATCATCATAGTGATGAACATGTAGGGTTTAGTTTCGAGTAACTCAAAAAGAAAGATAGAGTTCTTAGAAGAACTAACCCAAAATGAAAAAACAGAAATATTGAATATAAGTGAAACCTGGTATTCCCAAGAGACTGGTAATGATGACCAGATAAAGGGTTTCCAAACTTATAGATCAGATAGAAAAATAGAAATCAAGGGGAACCGCGATATATGGGAGAGATGCCAATCAAGGAAAAATCTGTGAGAAATATAGTAACACAGAATGTGAATTAATAAGCGGTAGAATTTGAATCTGAAAAATTAGTGAACATTGTAATATACAGACCCCCTAATACTAAAGAGTTTGACATAATAATTGACAAATTGGATGAAATATACAGAAATCACAAGGACTGGACTATACTCCTATCCGGAGACTTTAACTTTCCTTTTGTAGAATGGAAAGAACAAATAGGAGAACGTGGTTGTATTTATACATATAAAAAAAGAGAGCAATAGTAGTGCAGAAGATAAGAGGCAATTTGAAAAGCTATTAGATATGCTACTAGAACATAACATTCAGCAAATAAATCACCTACCAACAAGAAAGGATAATATTTTAGACCTAGTATTTGTGAATGAGGTGAACTATGTTAAAGGAATAATAGTATATAACACGAGTATTTCGGACCATAATGTCATAGAACTAACAGTCCATTTCAGAACACGAAAACAGAGAAAAGCAAGAGACAAAAAAATGGGAAGGATATGGAAAATACAATTTCTATAGTAAGAATATAAATAGGTCAAAAATAAATGAAGAATTAAACAAAGAATGGGAAAACATATTTGTAAGTGATAATATACAGGTAAATACCGATATATTATATAAAATATTAGAGGAAATAGTGGAAAAATATATACCGAAGAAAAAAGTAAACATCAGTCACGAATTCCAAGAGACAGAAGGATCTTGTTCCAGAAAATCAGAAAGTGGAAAAAAGGTCTTGCAAAAGAAAAGAATGCATGGAAAGTGATGGAACTAAAAAGTAAGATAGAAAATGCAGAACAAAAGATTATACAATCAAAAGAAAATGAAAAATGGAACCTAGAAGAAAAGACCCTACAAAATATCAAGCAAAACCCTAAAATTTTTTATTCATATGCAAAAAAGATGAATAAAATAAGAGTAGAAATAGGCCCTCTAAGAATTGAAGGGCGATTAACGAATGAAAAAAAGGAAATATGTAACATATTAGCAGAAAGATATAAGAATGAATTTACACCTAGAATTGACAATGAGGACAATGATACAGAAATAAGAGATGAAAATATTGAATACTTATCGGATATAGATATTACAGAAATCGATATTGTGCAGGCTATTAATGAAATTAAAAATGGATCAGCAGCAGGACCAGATGGAGTACCTGCCATATTGTTAAAGAAAGTGGTTCATTCAATCGCAAAGCCACTAGCAATATTATTAAGACAAAGTATAGATACAGGCAAGATTTATGATGAGCATAAATTAGCATATATTACTCCTACTTTCAAAAGTGGTTCAAGACTAGAGGCAAGTAATTATAGGCCCGTGAGTCTGACATCTCATATTATGAAAGTATATGAAAGGGTAATGAAAAAAAATATAATGAAACATTTAATGAAAAATAGATTGTACAATATAGGACAACATGGTTTTGTACCCGGAAAAAGTACACAAACCCAACTGTTAGTCCACCATGAAAGCATATATAAAAATATGATAAATGAAAAAGATACAGATGTTTGTTTACCTAGACTTTGCAAAAGCTTTTGACAAGGTAGATCATAATATATTAGCGAAAAAAATTAGAAAACATAACATTGTTGACAAAGTAGGAAGATGGATAAAAGAATTTTTGCAAAACAGAAAACAGATAGTGACTGCAAACGATGAGAAATCGGATGAAGCTACGGTAATATCCGGTGTACCACAAGGTACAGTGTTAGCTGCATTGCTGTTTGTGATTATGATTGCAGACATAGACAGTAGTGTTAAGGACTCAATAGTAAGAAGTTTCGCAGATGACACAAGAATAAGTAGAGAAATTACTTGTGATGAAGATAGGAACTCGCTACAAAGAGACCTAAACAAAATATATAAATGGGCAGAGATAAATAGGATGGTATTTAAATCTGATAAATTTGAATCAGTGAACTATGGTGATAAAGTAGGAATGCTATATGCATATAAAGGACCTAATAATGAGAGAATCACAAACAAGGAAGCAGTTAAAGACCTTGGTGTGATGTTGAATAGGAATATGTTATGCAATGATCAAATAGCAATTCTATTGGCAAAATGCAAAGCAAAAATGGGAATGCTGTTCCGGCACTTCAAAACAAGAAAAGCTGAACACATGATTATGCTTTATAAAACGTACGTACATAGTCCACTTGAATATTGCAATATAATATGGTACCCACACTACCAAAAGGATATTGCACAAATAGAGAGTGTACAAAGGTCATTTACAGCTAGAATAGAAGAAGTTAAGGACCTTGACTACTGGGAAAGACTACAATTCTTAAATTTATATAGTCTTGAAAGAACAAGAAAACGCTACATGGTAATTCAAGCATGGAAACAGATAGAAGGAATTACCGAAAACATCATGGATCTAAAAATATCAAAAAGAGCAAGCAGAGGTAGATTAATAGTGCCAAAAACTATTCCAGGAAAACTAAGGAAAGCACACAGGACATTAATCCACCACGCACCAGCATCGATAATGCAGCGTCTATTCAATGCGCTACCAGCTCATCTGAGGAACATAACAGGAGTGAGCGTAGATGTGTTTAAGAATAAGCTCGACAAATATCTAAGATGCATCCCAGACCATCCAAGACTGGAAGATGCAAAATATACCGGAAGATGCGTTAGCAATTCTCTGGTAGACATAAAAGGTGCCTCACACTGAGGGACCTGGGGCAACCCTAACGAACTGTAAGGTCTGTAAGGTAAGGTCTCTCTCTCTCTCTCTCTCTCTCTCTCTCTCTCTCTCTCTCTCTCTCTCTCTCTCTCTCTCTCATGAACTAGGCTTTGCATAGTACTATTGAAGGATTCGTGATTTAACATTGTTAGTTCTCTCCCTCTCTCTCTCTCTCTCTCTCTCTCTCTCTCTCTCTCTCTCTCGACTAGGTATTGCTTCGGACCATTGAAGGATTCGTGATTTAACTTTGATAGTTTTAATTCTCTCTCTCTCTCTCTCTCTCTCTCTCTCTCTCTCTCTCTCTCTCTCTCTCTCTCTCTCTCTCTCTCTCGAACTAGGTATTGCTTCGGACCATTGAAGGATTCGTGATTTAAGTTTTATTCTTTCTCTCTCTCTCTCTCTCTCTCTCTCTCTCTCTCTCTCTCTCTCTCTCTCTCTCTCTCTCTCTCTCTTTTTGAACTAGGCATTGCTTAGGACCATTGAAGGATTCGTGATTTAACATTGATAGTTTTAACTCTCTCTCTCTCTCTTTCTCTCTTTCATGAACTAGGCATTGCTTAGGACCATTGAAGGATTCGTGATTTAACATTTTTAGTTCTCTCTCTCTCTCTCTCTCTCTCTCTCTCTCTCTCTCTCTCTCTCTCTCTCTCTCTCTCTTATGAACTGTGTTTTGCCTATGACCATTAAGGATTCATAATAGAGTTCAGAAGATAATCTCTATTGAAAATGCAATTCATCATAAGTGTGAACTTAGCTTCATCCTCAACATCATCTTTAGTCTTGTGTCTGGTTTCTGCTGAACACGTTTAAGATGCATATCGAGCTCTTTCGAAGCTCGTCTGGTATGTGGATTTCCTGTCTAAATTCCCATATGTTCCCGGTATTCGTATGTGGTTGCCTTCATCCAGCCATTTTATCATTTCCAAGTCTAATAATTTTTGGGCCTAATTCCTCCCCCACCCCTTCCATTCTCGTCACCTGTCAATCACTGTGGTCTTGTCTGTTTTTGTAGCGTCACTGGTCCAAAGCATCTCTTGCGAAAATCCTTTTTACCTTCGATTCATGTTATTTCATTCGCTGCGAAACCTCTCACACACAGCATCATCACAGCCACTTTCCTGGCCAGATGTTATCACTTTGTCCTTTTGCATTCGCTGACAAACTTGGTTAAACAGACACTGATTTCATTCTTCTTGATTCCACTTCAACATTCAGTCCTTTTCATCTGCTTGTCTCTGCTATTAAGACCAGGTCCTGCACATATAGCAGCTCCTAAGTGCCTTCATTTTCGCATTTCTTTGTGGCATCTGCCAAGACTATGATTTCAAATAAACGTCATATTCTGTGGCTTGAATTTCAGGTGAATGGCACCTGCGGTGGGTTTGTACCATATGAATTGGATTCATCTTCTGAATAATAATAATAATAATAATAATAATAATAATAATAATAATAATAATAATAATAATAATAATAATAATAATAATAATAATAATAATAATAATAATACAGCCTTCCCTAAAGTTTTTGTTACTCTATAGTGCCTTCGGCTGTACAAAGAGGCCACTACCCTTTGGGTTCTTGAAAACTCTGTCAGATACCCTCTTAAGTCCGTGAACATATATAAAAAGTCCTTAGTTGCTTGGTACTTGCATGTAAATGCCACTGTATAGAGATGCTGTATTGCTGATATGCAAAATCAGACTGGCATTTGTATCTGAGGTCTTTCTAGCACATAAATTTATAAAGAGTTAGAAGAATGTTTGTAATGGGTCCTCTTTTTGTTTGGTGCTTTCGTGTACATGCCTCTTTGTAAAGATTGTCTATTGTTGATTTTCCTCTCACAGAACGAGACTGAAAATTGTCTGTCAAGTCTTTCTAGCACTAGGGGGCCATTTCATATAAAGATTGAAATAAGGTTTATAATGGGAAATTGAATTTAGCAACTGCAGTGCATATTTAACTTGGATAAATATCATGGCTAACACTTCCTTGGGGTAGTTTTGTTTTAACCAAACATATAAAGTTATTGGGGATTGTGTTGGTACAAAGTAAAGGGCTTGATTGGCCAAAATACTTGATAAAGCTGTAAGATGTGTTCTTTTATATAATTATCATTTACTGTCTGTATAATGTAAGTACACTTCACTAAGTAGCTGCTATTTTTGAGTTATGTTTATTCGTTTTTTCTGAGAATGTCTGAAAAGGCAGAATGAGTTCGTCTGGAGTATGGAAAAGGGATTTGGAGGTTTTTGTGTCAAGTACATTGTTAGTTTCGCTTGAAGGAGCTTCAGTTTTTTTGTGAATAAATATGTTGTGTGCGTTTTTTAACCTAACGTCTCTCTCTCTCTCTCTCTCTCTCTCTCTCTCTCTCTCTCTCTCTCTCTCTCTCTCTCTCTCTCTGGTATTCATACAAATCAAATCTCTCTCTCTCATTCTCACTCTCTCTTTCTCTCAGTCCCCAGTGTTTCTCGAGTTATTTCACTGTAGTCTGGTAAAGCTCTCTCTCTCTCTCTCTCTCTCTCTCTCTCTCTCTCTCTCTCTCTCGGGTATTCTACAAATCAAATCTCTCTCTCTCATTCTCCCTCTCTCTCTTTCTCTCAGTCCCCAGTGTTTCACGTGTTATCTCACTGTAGTCTGGTAAACTCTCTATCTCTCTCTCTCTCTCTCTCTCTCTCTCTCTCTCTCTCTCTCTCTCTCTCTCTCTCTCTCTCTCTCTCTTTGGTATTCATACGAAACAAATTCTCTCTCTCGCTCTCTCTCTCTCTCTCTCTCTCTCTCTCTCTCTCTCTCTCTCTCTCTCAGTCCCCAATATTCCTTGTGCTATTTCACTGTATTCTGGTCAAACTCACTCTCTCTCTCTCTCTCTCTCTCTCTCTCTCTCTCTCTCTCTCTCTCTCTCTCTCTCTCTCTCTCTCTCTCTCTCTCTGAGTATTCATACGGGAAAAAATTCTCTCTCTCTCTATAATTCCCCAATATTTCTCGTGCTATTTCACTGTAGTCTGGTAAAACTCTCTCTCTCTCTCTCTCTCTCTCTCTCTCTCTCTCTCTATTCATACAGAAACAAATCTCTCTCTCTCTCTCTCTCTCTCTCTCTCTCTCTCTCTCTCTCTCTCTATATATATATATATATATATATATATATATATATACATATATATATATATATATATATATATATATATATATATATATATATATATATATATATATATATATATATACTGTATACACACACACACACACACACACACACACACACACACACATATATATATATATATATATATATATATATATATATATATATATATATATATATATATATATATATATATATATGGTAAACTTTCTCTCTCTCTCTCTCTCTCTCTCTCTAGGCTGGGGAACAGGTAGTCTTTGATTCTATAGGCATATAATGATAAGCGTGCTTTTCCCATACCCTCCTTGCTGGCCTTTTGACATGCTTGCAGGTACAGCTGCTACCCCACCCCCGACGCCGAATGCGACCTGCTTTTCAAAAGCAGAGCAGAGACTTGCTTCTGACCTCATCTGCAGCGGACGCGCTGTGGGTTCCTCCATCTTCGCTGGACGGACTGTCCTCAAACAAGGGACCTGGAATAGTTGTAGGCACCTATAACAGTCATAAAAGGTTCGTACGTTTGTGAGTAGTTAAATAGCCTGTCCCTTGTACTTAACTCCTTAATTTCCATTTCTTTTAAACTTTTAACCTCTTCCTCCACGAAACAATCTTCCCTTTGTCAGAATCTTGCCTGTATCCCCTGCCTTGCCATTTACGCACTTTGAATTCAAGTAAAGATCCCGAAATAACAATCACTTATCCCTCCACCAGTGCAATCTAAGGGCTATTTAAGTTATTTAAGTTAAGTGGTAAAAATTTTTAAAATAAAACAATAACTAATTATACAATTATTAATACATAGAATAATAAAGATAATAAAATATTAATAGTGACAATTTATTCAATTCCAAATTTTTATGGTTTATATATAACAATAATAATTAAAT
>NC_089747.1:38068726-38086226 GCF_040412425.1 Macrobrachium rosenbergii
TAATATATATATATATATATATATATATATATATATATATATATATATATATATATATATATATATATATATATATATATATATATATAAAACCAATATATACTGTTTTTATGTAAAATGAATATATTCAATTTCTATATATAATATATGTGCATATATATACTAGATTTCTGCAGGATATATATACATACTGTTTCAGAATATATATGAGGTTCAAATATATATATAAATATATATATATATATATATATTCATATGTATATATAAATATATATATATATACAATTTTTATAATAAATGAATATTATTTCAATGTTTAATAATTAAAAATTGAAAATATAATACACATATATATATATATATATATATATATATATATATATAAATATATATATATATATATTTATATTTATTTTTATATATAAATATATGTATACATTTATTATAAGAATAAAAATTCTTATCATTTATTGGTATTGTTATATATATATACTATTTATAAATATATATAGATATAAATATATATATATATATTATTTCTCTATAATCAATTTTAATAATTAAAATGGAAAAAATTTTTGAATAATATATATATAACATATATGCCAGATATAACTATATAGATAATATATCTATATATTTTTTCAATAATGACATATATATATAAAAAAAAGTCCATAACCCTAGGTCAAATAGTTATTGAGGACAGTCTGACAAGGACATTTCTTAGTCATCTTTTTAGTCGAAAATGCCAATTTAATTTTTGTGCATTTATTTCTGACATATTAGATGAAATCATCAAGTTACTAAAAAGGTGCACTACAAATTAAAATACATAAGAATAAAAACTTAGAAACGAGCGTCGAGTCTCAACATGCTATATAAATATACATTAAAACAAGACAGTTCATAAAAAATAACCTGCTGCTAACTAAAAGGTTGAAGACTGAATGACTAAAAGCGTGTCAGGAAAAGGAATCCAGCAGCAAAGAAAACTGGCTCAAGCCAGATACAACTGAACAGAGGTGGTGTGTCATGAGTTCAACTTAGGAACTAGCTGTTTTATGAATAACGATTCCAAAATTAACAGTTCGTGTGGATGACTTGTTTGGCCCAAAACAGAGAAGTCAGAATAATCAATACTTGTATTACATATATTTGAATGATTTCTGATATTAGAAAATTCTGGATTGGACAATCTGCAACCAGTACAATGACTAACACCTTTATGTGAATCTGCTCTGACCCTCAGCAATCGTTTAGCCGATCCCACGTAAGTCCCCAAATTACATCTGGGGCAAGTATATTTATATACGACTGACGATTGCATTATTAGGCAGATTCTATCCTTAAATTTAAAAAGGGACCCTATTGTAAGTGGATTTTTGGTATTAAAATGACTTGCAACATGTTAAAATGTTTTTCTATTGCAGACTTCAGATTACTTCTAAATTTATCGTCTAGGACGTATGGGATAGCTGCATAGAGTTTCTTCCGTGGTACTGTACTTATAACAGCCGAGTGAGATAGCTTCTTATTTAAGAAATTCTTACAGTGTTTAAAGAAAACATGAGATGGAAACCAATTATCAGTAAAATATTTGTGCAAGAAAATTATTTCTTTATGATAAGAGTCCCAAGAAGAGGTTAGAGTATAAGCCAGGTGGAGAGAGAGAGTAAAGTTTGAATTTAGTTTAAAATAATAAAAACAAGCACTATAAAAGTTTGAACCCAGACCAGTAAAGTCTTTTTCTAAAAACGGAAGTGTTAAAACATGTCATTATGTCGGAACACCAAAACATCCAAGAATAAAACTTGATTATTGTCCTCTCTTTCTAATGTAAAAAAATATTTGGATGTACTTCGTTAATGTACGGATGAACTGATCAGCGTGAAAAGCTGATTTAAAAATCTACGAAGGTGTCATCGACAAACCGTTTATATACAAAGAGGATAAAAAAAGCTAAGGGCAATTTTCCAACATGCTGCTCCTCCAGGGATCACATGAAAATGTTTTTGATAACGTGGGGCCTAGATGGTTTCGATCCCATTGCCATCCCATCTATCTGTTTGTACAAACAACCATTAAAAATGAAAGCAATTGTGTCCAGCACTGCTAACTCCAACAATTTCTTAAAAAGACAACGATCATAATTAAAATAAGTGTCATTGGGTTCGATAAAAATTTTATCCAAAATAACTTCAATTGTTTCAGCTCCACTGGGACATTTGAAATAATGACTCAACATCATAACTAGTCATATATAAATCAAGTCTTGGCATAAAATATATGATTTGAACTCTTGGTTTTTAAAAGTGTGCTGGTTAGTGAGTCAATTGTTCTAATAGTGGTACAAATATTTGGCTAATTTATAGTTAGGAGCGTGGATTGATGACAATATTTATCTCATTGGAATACCAGTCTTTGTGTATTTTAGGCAGACCATATAAAATTCAAACGACGTACCTGAGCAATGTAACTCTTCATAAGTATCTTTGTTGATGATATTTTTGGTATTAAGTTCTTTTAAAAACCTGTTGATTTTATCTTCAACTTTAAATATATGTTTGCAATCAGGGTTACCGATTTTTGAAACTTTATCTTTCATCACTGAGAATAGACTCCATTTTACTGATATAATCATCTCTATTTAAGATAACAGTACCTCTACCTTATCAGGTTTTTAGTAAATCCAAATTTTCGTTTTGCCAAGTTCTTCAGAATATTCAAAACCGTTCTCAATGAAAGAGTTTTTAATTAAAAAGTTAAGTTTTTTCTTAAATGTTTCATTATCTTTTTAAGAGAACGGACAGAATATTTTCGTTTGAACTTGGCAAAAAAACGAAAATTTGGTAATTACTAAACCCGATAAGGGTCTTTCATCGTTATCTTAAATAGAGATGAAATATCATTCAATGGAGTCTATTCTCAGTGATGGAAGAATTTCAAAAATCGGTAAATATGATTGCAAACATATATTTAAAGTTGAAGATAAAATCAACAGGTTTTTAAAAGAACTTAAAACTCAAAATATCATCAACAAAGATACATATGAAGAGTTACATTGCTAAGGTATCATTTATTTTATATGGTCTGTAAAAATACACAAAGACGGATTCCAATGAGACGAATATTGTGTCAATCCACGCTCCTAAATATAAATTAGCCAAATATTTAGTACCACTATTAGATCAATTGACTTTAACCAATTCTTTAAAAACTCCGAAGAGTTCCAATCATATATTTTATGCCAAGACTCTGATTTATATATGACTAGTTATGATGTTGAGTCATTATTTACAAATGTCCCAGTGGAGGAAACAATTGAAGTTATTTTGGTAAAATTTTATCGAACCTATGTGACACTTATTTTAATTATGATCGTTGTCTCTTTAAGAAATTGTTCCCAAGTTATAATGCTGGATACTGCTTTCATTTTTAATGGTTGTTTGTACAAACAGATAGATGGGATGGCAATGGGATCACCTCTAAATATACGTTTTATACATTTTCATGTGCTCCCTGGATTAGCGCATATGGAAAATTGCCCCTATAGCTTTTTATCCTCTTGTATATAAACGGTTTGTCGATGACACCTCTCTTCTTTCAAATCAGCTTATTCACGCTGATCAGTTCCTATCGTTTTAATAAGTACATCCAAATATTAAGTTTACATTAGAAAGAGAGAGAGGCAAGACCATTCTTGGATGTTTTGTGTTGTAGCCGACATAATGACAGTTTTAACACTTCCAGGATTTAGAAAAATATACTTTTACTGGTCTGGGTTCAAACTTTTAAAGTGCTTGTTTTATTATTTTAAACTAAATTCAATTTACTCTCTCCACCTGGCTTATACTCTAACCTCTTCTTGGGACTTTATCATAAAGAAATAATTTTCTTGCACAAATATTTTACTTGTAATTGGTTTCGCATCTCATACACATTTCTTTAAACACTGAAAGAATTTCTTAAATAAGAAACTATCTCACTTCTGTTATGAAGGACAGTACTCATTTCCACGGAAGAAACTAATATGCAGCTTCCCATACGTCCCTTTCCTAGACGATAAATTTTTAAGTAATCGTCAGGTAGTCTGCAATAGAAAAACATTTTAACATGTTGCAAGTCATTTTAATACCAAAAATCCACTTTTGCTAGGGTCCAATAATTAAATTCCTAAGGATAGAATCTGCCCAATAATGCAATCGTCAGTCGTCTATAAATCATACTTGCCCCAGATTTTGGGGACTTACGGGGTTGCACTAAACGATTGCTGAGGGTCAGAGCAGATTCATTCTAAAGGTGTAGTCACACGCTCATTGCATATTATCCAATCCAGAATTTTCTTTATCAGAAATCATTCAAATATATAATACAAGTATTGATTATTCTTCCCATTTTTATATTTTGGGCCAAACAAGTAAATCCACAAACTGTTAATTTTGGAATCGTTATTTTTAAAACAGCTAGTTCCTAAACCTGAACCCCACACACCTTACCCTCTGTTCAGTTGTATCTGGCTTGAGCCAGTTTTCTTTGGGATTTCCTTTTGATTTTAGTCATTCAGCTTTCAACCTTTTAGTCTTGCAGGTGCTTTTATGAACTGTCTTGTTTTAATGTATATTTATATAACATGTTGAGACTCTCTTGAAGTCTTTGGTCCAGAATTCCATGTATTTTAATTTGTAAATTTTCTTTTTTTAGCCTTGATGATGTAACAATGTGTTACCACTTTGCGTAAAATAAATACCACCTACAGATGACCGATATATCTCCTTGTCACCCTGTCCTGAGATGAGTTACAGTAAATATAGTAAATAATAAGATAAATATATATATATATATATATATATATATATATATATATATATATATTGATATATATATATATATATATATATATATATATATTTATAAGAATAAATATTTTCTATCATTTACCTTCTATTCATTTATGTATTTTATTCTATAAATAAAAAATAAAATAAAAAATTGGATCAATATTCCAACTTTTATGATAGTGATAAACGGATGAATTATTTTATGACAAGCTAAATAATGATTATCATCAAAGGAAAAATTTAAAAAATTTTAAGATATAAATTTTTAATATATATTATGTAATAATAGACATTTTTAATTTACACAAGTATTTTTTATCAACTTGTATAAAATTATTTAAAAACAAATCCACCACCATTTTTTTTTCTCAAGCTATATTCATCATCATAATAATTAGTCCCAAAAACAAAAGTAGTAATACTGGTTATTATTAATTATTATTTTAAAAATAAAAGGACCATCATCAATACCATTATATATAGCAAAAAAATACCAACCAGTAAAAGATACATATGAAAAAGAATACGATTACTTTTTTCATGATACCTTTAAGCACAATAAAAGGAGCAAAGTGTATTTTGTTCAAAACACGATAAAAGCAGAAAAATTTGATTCTCTATTGAAAAATGTCAGTATGTTTTTACAACCCTCTTGTTTTATAAAAGGACCCATTAAAAAATTGCCATTGATGAATTGATGAGGAATATAATATACTTTTGATATCATAACATTTGATATCTTTTTATTACATATTTATATATAATAAAAAACATTTTATTACTCCCATCTTTAAAAATTATATTACTATATATATATATATATATATATATACATATATATATATATATATATATATATATATATATATATATATATATATATATATATATATATATATATATATATTGTATATATATATATATATATTATATCATATATATATATATATATATATATATATATATGCTTGAAATATATATATATATATATATATATATATATATATATATATATATATATATATATATATATATATATATATATATATATATATATATATATATATTTTTTTTATAAATATTACTGCTGTTCGCCTCGATGTATTTAGGTGTAGGAATATTAGTCCGATTGACCTCGACAGAGAACATCTCTGCCCCGCCGGTAGGCTAGGCAATTCAAAAATAACAATCACCGCCTTAGACAAATGGCCGCATAGGCTGGAAAGTTTGTAAACAAAATATGCTAGGGCATTAGGGACCTAAGCCTCAGAGAGGGTTTACACTCAATGACCCCTAGTTATGGTGGCCCTTAAGCTTTATTCTATGCATTCGACGATGCCTTTGTCAAGGTCGGATTGCCCGGGGCGGTATAAGCCCTCATCTGGCAGGAACGCAGGCGAGTCGTCGAGAGAGAGATCCCAGCGGTCACGCGGAACCAGGGTGACGCTGCGTGCGTGCCGAACGATATTCTTTATTCTTTATTACTTTCTCTCCTACGTCTATCTTAATTAGTGAATTGGGAAGACTGCCAGAATACGACTCCTGAGGTCCCTCGTTTGCGCAGCGACTCGACATTCACGGTAAGTCCGATTCTTGTTGAAGCTTCGTCGATTGACTAGTACTTTTCTGTATTTCACATTTTTTCTTTGTTTTCTTCCTTCAGCCACCACTTAGTGTATATGTGTTTACGAAGTCTAGATTAAGCCTAATTATTATATTGTTAGCTTCAACCCCGTTATTCCAGTAAAATACCTAGGATTTAGGGTAAGCAAAATCAGGTTAAATCTCGATGCTTTGTATGCCTCGCGTCCGAATGTTTGGGAGAACCGTTGCGTTTAAAATCAAATTCATCTCAAATATTCTTTGTTAAGGTTAATAACCCTTAACTGGCGACCTTTGGCTAATTAACGACTGTCTTTGAGGTTAACTTTTGGCTTCAAGTGGCAGGTTACGTGTAATCTTGGTTTGCAGGGCCGTAAAAATTACGTAAATTGAATAATACATGATCAACCAAGACCCTCACACGTAACATTGGCGACCTTGCGTAGAATCTAAAAGTACATTTTAGAGAAAGAATCTGGAGAAAAGGAAATTAAATTACATTAATTCCAAAAAATAAAAGTCAGATATCGAACTCCATTTCATTCTTCCAAACAAGGAACGAGGCATAATAATAAGCAGTAAAGAGAATAGTTATAACAAGTGTAGCGAGAATTAGCGTATAGGAAAGGGTGCGTCGAGAGCAGAGAGTCATAATTTATAACGTTTAAGACAAGGACATTACTGTGTTCGGATCGTGAATCAAGTTGTTCAAGTAACGAATTCAAAGGCCGAAGCGCGGAGCCCGTTTCATGTACACAAAGTAATATACTAATCGCGTCGGCAATTCCGATCGTTAGTGTTTGCATATAGCGGGAATCATTCAAAAAAAAAAAAAAAACCGTGTCAGTGAAGTAGCAAACGAGCTGGAATAGCAATTTTACAATAAAGGTATCGTTCAACAACGTAAATTTACGCAGGCAGGCTAGCATTTCTCTTTTCATTCTTTTGTTTAATGTCCGGGTGAGAATACGATAACAAAAGACAAAGTTGTTTGGTAATTTAGTTTTCCATCCGTAACGTAAAACGCTATGCATGAGTGGTATATTTAAAGTAAAATCTGGATACCTGCATTTGTTTTATTGTTTTTTTGAATTTGTTTGAAAAAGAAAATACCCGCCATCTTGGATTCCTCCGCCGTGTTCGCGGTTGTTTTGAAATTGTTCGAACTGTTTGTGAGAGAACGCCATTTTGGTGTTCCTTCGCCGCCCGAGGTTGTTTTTGAAATTTAGGCCTAACGGGACCCTGGCCGCCATCTTGAAGACCTTGTTATTGTCATCCGCTGTCGTGACCAGACTCTGCCCGAGCCACTCTTGGGTTATATTTTTTTTTTTTTTTTTTCGTAGCGAACCCACCTCCTAATATCTTAGCTAGAAAAAAAAAACAAAAGACAATTTAGGCCGGGAAAGATAGGCCTTAGTTAGGAGTACCATAACAAGTTCCTATACGAATACCTGTTATAAAAATCATATAAAGAGAATTTAAAATTTTACGATAAACTTTTGTGACGTCGGCTCCCAGGAAAATTAAGATAATAAAGCCATCCTTAAGGAAGTCAAGACGACGCATCTATCTGATTTTATTAAGATCCATGCCATTGTGCATTTATAAGATCTTTGCTTTACATGTTCTCAAGCAGCAAGAAATTAGCTGATTGAAAATCTCTCTCTCTCTCTCTCTCTCTCTCTCTCTCTCTCTCTCGTCATTCAAAGTAAGCATTCCTAACCTAAGTGTACGTGACCCTCTTCAAAGAAAGAACGGCCGACACTAGGCAAATTAATTCGAATACAATAAACCCAAATAAAAAAAACACCTCTGTCCCACAATAGATGAGGACAAGTTAAGAGTAATTACAATACAGTGATAAACTGTCGGTCACGAGTGAGGCCTGCTATCCAGACCGAAGCAAACAGTAGTTTTCACCCTCTGAAAAAAGAAGGGGCCAGCACTGGGGCCGGTACTGGGACCAGCCACTCACGAGGATCTTTAAAGAAAAAAAAAAAAAACCCAAATTCACTTTATTCCACAGTGCCAATAATTTGCAGCACTGTCATCACTTGAATAGCTTACTTCTCTCTCTCTCTCTCTCTCTCTTTTACCTTCCCTTTCTCTCTCATTCGATTGTTGCACTCTGCAGGGGTGTAGAGTGCCTTTCCTCCCATATAGCCTAGTTGGACTCCAGTAGAGGGTCCCTAGGAACACATTGGCACCATAAGTGCCACTAAAGAAAACAAAAGGGAACACAGAAGAGAAAGTTCTTCTGGGACCTAACCTGCACCAGTGCCTAGGGATACTGAGTGCCACCAGTGTGACCTGTACACGGCACACCCAAACTACAGTGCCACCTTTTGAAAGGGTGCCACGTCATTTTGAAGAGACACTTCCTCGCTGCCCAAGTACGCCCAGTCGACCTGGTTAGACGCCCTTCCCCACCAGAACCATGGCAGCAGAGCATTATAAAACCTTCCTGGGGCTGGGGACGGCGGCAGGTCTCACCGGCTCGGAACTTACCACCTGGGTTAAGGAGCAAGTGGACGACTTGGCCAAGCGGGAGAAGGAAGAAAGACTCGAGCAGAGGAAGTATGAAGCCGAGCAGAGGAAGTATGAAGAAGAACAATATGAAGCCGAGCAAAGGCAATTAGGAGAGGAAAGAGAAGAAAGAAGGAGACAGCATGAGTTAGCCTGCAAGGAAACTGAGTTAGCCCTAAAGGAGAAGGAGCTCGAGCTTGAGAGAGCGAAAATGGAGAATGCCGAAGCTATGGCTAGCCATCAAGCCTCCAGTCCTACACCTGCTGCATCAAACGCTCCAATTTCGAGCATCAATTCCCTAGTCCCCAAGTGGACTGAGGACGAGCCAGAAGCATGGCTGGAGGAGATCGAGGCTCTTTTCGATAACTACAGCACCACGGAGACGGAGAGAGCCTTAATACTAGCCAAGCATATGGAGGGAAAAGCCAAGGCAGCGCTTCGCTCACTGGAGAAGAGCCAGAGAGGCAACATGGCGGAAGTTTGTAGAGTCATTACCAAGGCCTACGAGATAACCCCAGAAAAATGGAGACAACGGTTCCGAGGTCTTGCCAAGGAAGTCGGCTGGTCTTGGACGGAATGGGCATGTCACAAAACCCAGTCCAGTACGCGCTGGTTCGACTCCTTGGCCTGCACGACGTTTGAGGATCTTTTCAATCGGACCATGCTAGAAGACCTTTTCCAATGTGTGCCAGGGCCCCTTGCAGTATATCTTAACGATAAACAGCCCTCCACACTTATGGAAGCTTGTCGCATGGCTGATTCGTGGAAACTTTCAATCAGTCGCATAGCACCTCTCAGAAGCGAATCATCCCTCCGGCCTACCTCTCGAACTCCACTCGCCCAAGAATGGACTGCCTAGCAAGACCCTGTGCAACTATTGCAAGAAGGGGGCCACGCTGAAGCTGAGTGCCGATACAAACTCGGCACTAATAAGCAGCCTAACCCTACCAGCCAGAACTCCGCTCCCGATTCATCCGCTCAGCCCTCTCCTCCAACAGTTACTGCAGGCCACCGAGCCCATCCAAAAGGCCCGTGCAAATCCTGTGGGGCTGCTAGCCACTACAATGCTGGATCTCCGGCCTGTCCACATCATGTCCCCACCACCAAATTTGTCAACCTAATCAGCACTTCATTTTCTGCTGCTGGTCCGCACCGATCCTTTACCCCGAGAGACTGGAAACCCAGTTCATCTCGGTGGCCCCTCTTCAGAGCACTAGCCTGCCCGTGACCCTTCCGGTCACAGTAGACACTGCGGCAGACATTAGCCTGATCACTAGGGCCCAAGTGCCAGCCGGTGCCATGGTTGACGAAGAAACCCGGTGGGAAATGAAGTGGATAGAGGGCACACCATTACCGTTCCTACGGTCCAACTCCAGGTAATGACACCTTGGGGCACGATACCCCACCGCCTTGGCGTGGTAGGTGGAATTCGGCCCGGAGTGGTCTTCTTGTTGGGTCGGGATCTTCTCTGCGGAAGCCCGTTACCAACGCCACTTCGCAGCCACGTTACCTCCTCCACAGAGGCCACATGTAAAACTCTCAACCATGACAAACCTCCACCTTCCGCCCACCAAAGTGGTCCGCGGAAGGGGCACAACCCAACATATTCCAGGCCTAGCCCTCTCCAATCGCGAAGGGCTGGCCCACCAAGAGGTCCTCCCCTCCGCGAAGAGAGATTCAGGAGGAGCAGTACCGCTGCAGGACGTGCAAGCGGGCAGACCACTCCACAAATTGGGAGGGCTGCCCAACCAAGCAACACCCAGCGGACGCCCCGAACAAAACTCACCGAGAGGCTACGATCTCCTGCTGGGGCAGGAATCTCTGCCGCAGCCAAACCCAAGTCGTCCGAGAGGTATTGCACCTCCGGACCCCTCATCAGGCATGCCTGACCCTCAACTGCTGCCAGTGCCACTTGCGAGCACTGAGCAGTGCCAGACTCCGTCCGCCACGGACGTTGAGCTACCAATGGAAAAGGCCCCTATGCCGGGTCTAAATCATGAGGCGAATCCTCCTCCGGGAGATTTAGGATTCCCCATGCAGTTGATCATCGCGACTGGAGAGCCTCCAGCACCCGAAACTTCTTCTTTGCAAGATTCTTCTTTGCAAAATTTGACTCCAGGATGAACCCCTGGAGGATCGAAATGGTACCCCTTCCTTGGAAGACCAGGAACTGGCATCCTCGGATGCAGAAGTCGAGATCGCTCTCGCTCCGGTTGTCGCAGCAGCCGGAGTAGGGAGTCCTCCCGCAGCTTTTGCAGTTGCCCCTGACTTCGCGCCCGCTAGCCCTTCTGGCTTGTCCCCGAGTCGGTGCTTTCATCACCTGCTAGGCCAGCTACTGATAGGCCTTGGAAACCCAAGAAGAAGAAGAAGGGGCGGAAGAGAGCCCAGTAGTTGCCGAGCTATAAGCTCATCCTGGCACTAGTGCCCTCTCGGCACAGTGCCCTAACATCTAAGAGTGATCCTGGCCCCTTGCCCAGAGAAGGTAGCCAGTGTGATCTCTTCCTTTTATTTGTACCTAGCCTAGGCCACCTTAAAGTACAGTACATCAATTTAGTAACCTTGTTCTTTCCACTTACCACCGAGCCGCAGTAATCATGTAAGTAGCCTAACTAATTTCAGTAATCTTAACTATTGTGAAACGAGCCACGATGCTCGTGACACGCATGGCCTAAGACCTCAGTGAGGCACCCATTTATCATATGAGGCAACCCTCATGAATTAACTAGTAAATTTTAATTGTATTAAACATAAACCATGTTGTAATTTAGTTAGAATATTAACTCTTATGTTGGTGCTACGGTCGGGTTAGGATAGGTTAGGCTAGGGAATATCATAGAATGTACCACTAGGCTAGGTCTAAAACACATCTTGATTGTAGGAGGTAGCCTATAATAACCGTGAGCACCTTCCAGTACTATTAGAATTAGGTAAAGTAGTGAATATAGCTCGTATCCTATCTAGGGTTAGGTAGTTCTGTAGCTAGGTAGGCTAACCAGGACTAATCTGCTCAGGGGAAGGAGAGTAACCTACGAGAGGCGAACAGCTTGTTTAGTATAGACCTTCACGCCCGAAAAGGAGTGAAGGCCCTCTTAAGGGGGAGCTTTTATAAATATTACTGCTGTTCGCCCTCGATGTATTTAGGTGTAGGAATATTAGTCCGATTGACCTCGACAGAGAACATCTCTGCCCGCCAGGGTAGGCTAGGCAATTCAAAAATAACAATCACCGTTCAAGACAAATTTTACGCCATAGGCTGGAAAGTTTGTAAACAAAATATGCTAGGGCATTAGGGACCTAAGCCTCAGAGAGGGTTTACACTCAATGACCCCTAGTTATGGTGGCCCTTAAGCTTTATTCTATGCATTCGACGATGCCTTTGTCAAGGTCGGATTGCCGGGCGGTATAAGCCCTCATCTGGCAGGAAACGGCGAGGTCGAGTCAGAGAGATCCCAGCGGTCACGGAACCAGGGTGACGCTGCGTGCGTGCCCGAACGATATTCTTTGTTATTTATTACTTTTTCTCCTACGTCTATCTTAATTAGTGAATTAGGGGAAGACTGCCAGAATACGACTCCTGAGGTCCCGTTTTGCAGCGACTATCGACATTCAAATTAAGTCCGATTCTTGTTGAAGCTTCGTCGATTGACTAGTACTTTTCTGTATTTCACATTTTTTCTTTGTTTTCTTCCTTCAGCCACCACTTAGTGTATATGTGTTTACAAAGTCTAGATTAAGCCTAATTATTATATTGTTAGCTTCAACCCCGTTATTCCAGTAAAATACCTAGGATTTAGGGTAAGCAAAATCAGGTTAAATCTCGATGCTTTGTATGCCTCAAGCGTCCGAATGTTTGGGAGAAAAATCAAATTCATCTCAAATATTAAAATCAAATTCCTTCTCAAATATTCTTTGTTAACTTTTGGTTAATAACCCTTAATCTGGGGCGACCTTTGAATAATACATGATCAACCAAGACCTAACGACTGTCTTTGAGGTTATATATTTGGTATATATATGTATATATATATATATGGCAGGTTATGTATATATGTAATCTTGGTTTGCAGGGTATATATATATGTGTAAAACTACGTGTAATTGAATAATACATGATCAACCAAGACCTCTGTGTATACAATATAAATATATAACGTAATAATATATATATATATATATATATATATATATATATATATATATATATATATATATATATATATATATATATATATATATATATATATATATATATATATATATATATATATATATATATATATATATATATATATATATATATATATATATATATATATATATATATATATATATATATATATATATATATATATATATATATATATATATATATATATATATATGTATATATATATATATATATATATATATATATATATATATATATATATATATATATATATATGACAAAATTTAAAAAGCCAAGTACTATTATTTTATAAATTTTAAAGTAAAATGTCCAATATAGTGTATATGTTGAATTTGCTGTATATATATTATATATATGTATATATCATTAATATATATATTTTTATATTTATTTTCTTAAATTATTATTTTAAAGAATAATTTTTCCAACAAAATCGTCTTTGGTAAATTTGTCTAGTTTCGTTAATTAACAGTTCTCTATATCGAGCCTTTGACCACGCTTGAAGAGCTTCTTTTCCTTCCTTTTTTTGTTTTAAACGTAAAAATAATTCATTTTTAACCATTACAATATTGTTATTATTTATATTATTATTAACATAAAAAGGTAAAATGATTGCCAACAATAAAGATAAATCTGAAATAAAAAATATTTTACCACCATATTTACGCAGTTTGGTATCGATAAATCTTTTATGAAAAGTTTGAACGTGAAGGTTGAAATATAAATATTTTTTTATCGAATTTTTAACAATGACTATTCTTCCAATTATAGTTGTAACATATATAGTTTTTTCTTGTCTTTGTGTTAAAATATCATAAAACCAGTCTCTTTCATTATTATTGTTATTAGAGTAAAAAATATGAGGATCATAATGTTCATTGTAAATGTGGTATAGTTGATCTATTATTTTCTGGTTGAATAATAAGATCATCATCATCCCATCGTTCTGTTTCATCGGGTGCTATTCTTTTTTCAAAATCATTTTGAAATTTTAAAATATCGTCGCAACGAGTGCTCATGGAAAGGCAAAGAGGATATTTAAGATTTAATCGATGAATGCCGTTATTACATAACGCATAATCATTACTATTTATTAAACGATCGTATAATGCGGGGGTAGTTCTAGCGTAAAAACAAATGTTACAGTTTAAATAATGTTTTTCATTAATGAGGTTATATTTAATTATATTGTAAGCTTTGTCAAAATATATCTTTTCTAAATTTATTTTTTCCGATAAATACAAGGAATCAGTATTTTGTTTAACATTTCTATTTTTTTCCATATATAATTTATAATCTCCATCTTTATTTAATTTATTTTTAATTCTGCATCTCCATTCTTTAGTATATTGAGATGAAATTAAATCCATAAATTTAAATACATTTCTAGATAAAAATATAAAACCCCATTTATATATTCTTTTATCTTCATCGTGTCTAGATTTTGTCCATGCGATTAAATTAAAATATATTTTTTCATCATTATTATTATTATTGTCACTAATAATCCTACCGGAAACTTCTACCATATAACCCCGGTGTTTACTACAGAATGATGAATTTGGATCGTACCATTCATTATATACATAATATATTCGGTCGACATCTTTAAATTGAATTTTGAAGACATCATCAACTTTCTCAAAAGGAGGCGTCTTTTTTTCGAATAAATGTTGAAATGTTAAAATGTAATTTCTCGTGAAGTACTAAATAGTACTTCACGAGAAATTTGTGGATTTTTATTATTAAGAGTGTAACAATTGGTCTCATAATTTAAAATAAACTCATTTTTTAACTCATCTTTGTTATATAATAACAAACCATTAAACAAATTGGGATCAAATTTTGCGTGAAAACAAACTTTACATTTTTCGAAATGATGCAAATGAGAACAAAAATCAAACATTTTGTAATAAAGTTTATCTTCCTTTTTTAGCATATTAATATAGTAAAATTTTTTACAATATTTAGTCTGTAAAAAATCTAATTCAATAACATCATTTTCTAATAATTACTTTTTTATTATTTCTTGATTAGTAATAGACATTTCCCAACTATTTATGAAAACAAATTTCATAAATAATTCATATCTTGAGAAAAAAAAATAAATCCTCCTCTATAATCTCCTCTTTGTGGAAGTAAAGTAAATGCGAGTATATAAAAATATAAAAACTTATTATCATCATCGTCATTGTCGCTGTCAATAATAATTCTTCCTGAAATTTTTACGCTATAACCCCAATGTTGATTTGCTAGCGTTTCGTCAAAATGAAAATATTCATTATATATGTAATAAAGCTCATTTATATTTTGAGGTGTAATTATTAAATTGTCATCTTCATCATCATCATCATTATTATTATTATCACTGATATTTTCTATGTAATATTTTTTATCAAAAACATATTTTGGTAATGCAAAATATTGTCGCAATGGAAATTTAACATTTCAATACACAAATTATTTTGATTTAATTCATGAATTCCAGTTTCTTTTTCTAAAAGATAATAATTATTTTTTTGATTTATACAATCTCCATTTTTTAAACAAACTTTACATTTTTTCCTTTTATGAGCTATCATCTTTTTTTTTGTTACAATTTAAAAAATCTATCGTTCCTTTAATATTTTCTTCTTCAATTTTTTTCTATTATAATTGGTGGTATATTATATTTTCTTTTATAATATTTTATATTGTTTCTTACTAGTTGAAAACAACTATTTTGTGAATTATGTTCATTACAAAATAGAGGTATTGATAGTATTTGTTGTTGTCGTTGTTCAGTAAAATGTTCTTTTAAAAGAAAAATTTTTCCCTCCTCATCATCCTCTTCATTATTATCATCTTCTATTTTAAAATTATCATATAAACAATTAAATGTTTCAATATTACATTCTGACAAGATACGAGGGTAAGTCAAAAGTTCCAGGAAAAAATGTTGAATGATGTATTTAACAGGAATGAAACAACTTCAATACTTGGTAAACAATTATCTGTGATGTAATGATCCATATAGACTTGATACCTCAGTCATCCTCTTGCTACCGTGGTGTTAACATCTGCTTCAGAAAAATAACTTCTTGAACCCATGGAAAATAAAAATTTTGAGATGAGAGCTAACATCAAGTTCCTGACCAAGCTTGATTGGAAACCAGGAAAAATTATTGAAGCTTTGCAACAAGTTTATGGAGATTCTTCTCCATCTAAATCAGTTGTTTCTGATTGGATAAAGCGATTTAAGGATGGTCAGGAGGACCTCAAAGACAACCCAAGAGAGGGAAGACCATCGACTGCAAAAATGAAAGAATTGTGGCTTTGGTGCAGAATCTAGTGGATGAAGATCGTCGGATTACTATCGATATGATAGCTAATGAAACTGGGATCTCCCATGGTTCCGCATTTTCAATTTTAAATGAAAATCTTGGTTTGAGTAAACTTTCAGCACGTTGGGTCCCAAAAGCGTTGCGCGAAACCAACTGCATCAAAGAGCTGAACTTTCTCTTGCAGTTTTAACGAAGATTGAATCAAATGAATCAGAGTTTTTTGACCGGATTGTTACTGGAGATGAAACTTGGATCCATCAATATGACCCAGAAAGTAAAATTCAATCAAAGCAATGGTTACCAAGAGGTTCAGCTGCACCAGTGAAGTTCAAAGTGGAGAGATCTGCCCAGAAGGTTATGGCAACAGTGTTTTGGGACTCCAAAGGAGTGATTTTGATTGATTTCCTTGAAGGACAAAAAACAATCACCGGGAACTACTACAAAGGTGTTTTGCAAAAACTGAAGACTGCATTGGCTAAAAAACGTCGAGGAAAGTTGCACCGCAGAATTTTGTTCCATCATGATAACGCTCCAGCACATTCATCAAGGGTTGCAAGAGAAGTCCTCACGGAAATTTAGGTGGGAAACTCTTCCACATCCTCCTTATAGTCCTGATCTTGCTCCTTCAGATTTTTTCCTGTTCCCAAAACTCAAGGAACACTTAAGAGGAGTCCGGTTTGAATCTTTGGATGCTGCTAAACATGCAGTTTCAACATGGTTTAATAGAAAGGCCCCAAATTTCTACAAAGAAGGGTTACAGAGGTGGAAACAGCGTCTTGAAAAGTGTATAGAGTTAGATGGTAGATATGTAGAAAAATGATGTTTGAATTTCCTTAAATAAAGAGTATATTGAATTTTTCCTGGAACTTTTTGACTTACCCTCGTACATCTCATAAATAAATTTAAATTTTCACTAATAAAAATTGAACCAATGATCATTGAAGGAATGTTTTTTGTGGTGATGTAATCATTACTAATTATCCCTTCTATGTATATATAAAGTGGAGAATCATCATTAT
>NC_089747.1:38088726-38121880 GCF_040412425.1 Macrobrachium rosenbergii
TTCTTTACAAACGGAGAAAATATTTTTTGACAAGCTAAAGCAGAAGTAATAATAATAATAATGACTTAAATTTTGATGAAAAAAAATCTTCCTTTGCAGATGGAGAAAATATTTTTTTGACAAGCTAAAATGGAAATAATAATAATAATAATAATAATAATAATAATAATAATAATAATAATAATAATAATAATAATAATAATAATAATAATAATAATAATAATAATAATAATAATAATAATAATAATAATAATGGTGATGAAAAATAACCCCTCTCCACCAGGAAGAAAACCCCTCAAGCAGAAGAACGTGGTCTACCAATTTGTATGTCCTGTCCGAGGATGCCCCGGCGCTTATATTGGAATGACCACGATGCGTCTGTCAAAAAGGATCTCCTGCCACGCCCAGGAGGGTGCCATCATGAACCACGCCCGTGCTACTCACAATATTTCTATCTCCCGAGACAGTATTATACAAAATATAAGTATAATCGGGAGCCGCCGACCTCGACGTCTGCGCCTGCTAGAGGCGCTCCTCATTGCCGAGAAAACCAACAATGAATATGACGCAGGAGGCATCGCTCCTACCCACGAATTTAAGAAGAATAATGCAGAACACCCACCAAATCCAATGAATACCTGAAAACGACAACCCTGAGAATGGAGATGCCCCTGATGAGCAAGGCGCCCTTCGAGACAATCCCCGACTACGACAGAAAGAGTAGATAATGACATCATTCATCCGCAGCCCAATAGCAGCCAAACTACCGATGATGTCAGCCGGCATGACATCACGCAACGGCAGGCCAATGGGAACGCTGGAATGAATGACATTCCCAGGTTGCGAAGATCTGTCAGGATCGAGCTAATATAAAAGAAATTTGGCTTGAAGTTCGCTGACTGCAACCAATCAGAATTCGCCATCCATGACCCCCGTTGAAGCCCGTGTATAAATTCAGAAGGACCTATGCAATCTGCCAGTCCTCTACTAGCTCCCGCTGCTGAGAATGACAGAAGAGTCTGTCGAAAAATCGCGGCAACAATTGTATAGAACCAACTGTATAGAATATATAAAGAAGCAGAATCCAGATTTTGACTTTTCCCCATGAAATGACATAATTATATAGGCGAGCTGTTAGCACGCACCTCCACTGAAGAGAAGTCCGCAATAAGGAAAATAGAAAAAGTCTTCTACAAAACAAATGCAGCTGAAGCAGCATTAATATTCAATAGAACCAATAATAATAATAATAATAATAATAATAATAATAATAATAATAATAATAATAATAATATAAAGTTTTATGGAAAAAAATCTTCCTTTACAGACGAAGAAAATATTTTTTTATGAAAAGTTAAAACGGAAGTATTATTTTATTATTATTATTAATAATAATAATAATAATAATAATAATAATAATAATAATAATAATAATAATAATGATAATAATAATAACAATAATAGCAGATCCATAATGATTTGCAAAATTATTGAAAAGTGTATATATTAAATCTTCATGAAAAAAAAAAATATATTACTTTACAGACAGATAAAATATTTTTTTAACAAGCTAAAATAAAGTAATAATAATAATAATAATGACTGAAATTTTTATGAAAAAAATTTTTAATTTACAGACGGAGAAAATATTTTTTTGACAAGCTAAAATAGAATTAATAATAATAATAATAATAATAATAATAATAATAATAATAATAATAATAATAATAATAATAATAATAGTAATAATAATAATAATAATAATCATGACATAAATTTTTATGAAAAAAAATCTTCCTTTACAGACGGAGAAAATATTTTTTGATAAGCTAAAATGGAAGTAATAATAATAATAATAAATCCATCATGATTGGTAAAACTATTGAAAAGTATATTCAAATTTTTATGAAAAAAATCTTCCTTTACAGATGGAGAAAATATTTTTCGACACGCTAAAGTAGAAGTAATAATAATAATAATAATAATAATAATAATAATAATAATAATAATAATAATAATAATAATAATAATAATAATAATAATGAATTAAATAAAAAAAAATCTTCCTTTGCAGATGGAGAGAATATTTTTCTTGACAAGCTAAAATGGAAATAATAATAATAATAATAATAATAATAATAATAATAATAATAATAATAATAATAATAATAATAATAATAATAATAATAATAATAATATAAATTTTTATGAAGAAAAATCTTACTTTACAGAAAAGAAAAGAAAATATTTTTTGGCAAGCTAAACTGAAAGTAGTAGTAGTAGTAGTAGTAGTAGTAATAATAATAATAATAATAATAATAATAATAATAATAATAATAATAATAATAATAATAATAATAATAATAATAATAATAATAATGACATAAATTTTTATGAAAAAAATCTTCTTTTACAGACGGAGAAAATATTTTTTTTATGAAAAGTTAAAATGGAAGTATTATTATTAATAATATAATAATAATAAACAATAATAGCAGATCCATCATGATTTGCAAATTATTGAAAAGTGTATATATTAAATTTTCATGAAAAAAAATATATATTCCTTTACAGACAGAGAATATATTTTTTAACAAGCTAAACTGAAAGTAGTAGTAATAATAATAATAATAATAATAATAATAATAATAATAATAATAATAATAATAATAATAATAATAATAATAATAATAATAATAATAATAATAATAATGACATAAATTTTTATGAGAAAAAAATTTTCCTTTACGTATGGAGAAAATTTTTTTTATGAAAAGTTCACATGGAAGTATTATTGTTATTAATAAAAAATAATAATAACAACAACAGATCCATCATGATATGCAAAACTATTGAAAAGTATACTGAAATTTTTATAAAAAAAAAATCTTCCTTTACAGATGTGGAGAAAATATTTTTGACAAGCTAAAATGGAAGTAATAATAATGAATATATAATAATAATAAATAATAATAATAATAATAATAATAATAATAATAATAATAATAATAATAATAATAATAATGACTTGAATTTTTATGAAAAAAAAATCTTCCTTTACAGATGTGGAGAAAATATTTTTTGACAAGCTAAAATGGAAGTAATAATAATAATATCTATAATGATAATAATGACTTAAATTTTTATGAAAGAAAATCTTCCTTTACAAATGTGGAGTAAATATTTTTTGACAAGCTAAAATGGAAGTAATAATAATAATAATATATATAATAATAATGACCTAAATTTTTATGAAAAAAAATCTACTTTACAGATGAGAAAATATTTTTTGACAAGCTAAAATGAAAGTAGTGTAGTAATAATAATAATAATAATAATAATAATAATAATAATAATAATAATAATAATAATAATAATAATAATAATAATAATAATAATAATAATGACAAAAAGTTTTATGAAAAAAAATATCTTCCTTTACAGATGTGGAGAAAATATTTTTTGACAAGCTAAAATGGAAGTAATAATAATAATAATAATAACAACAACAGATCCATCATAATTTGCAAAACTATTGAAAAGTATATTGAAATTTTTATGAAGAAAAATCTTCCTTTACAGATGTGGAGAAAATATTTTTTGACAAGCTAAAATGGAAGTAATATAATAATAATAATAATAATAATAATAATAATAATAATAATAATAATAATAATAATAATAATAATAATAATAATAATAATAATAATAATTATTATTATAAATAATAATAATAATAATAATAATAATAATAATAATAATAATAATAATAATAATAATAATAATAATAATAATAACAACAGCAGATCCATCATGATTTGCAAAACTATTGAAAACTATATTGAAATTTTTATGAAAAAATATATATTACTTTACAGACAGAGAAAATATTTTTTGACAAGTTAAAATGGAAGTAATATAATAATAATAATAATAATGACATAAATTTTTATTAAAAAAAAAATCTTCCTTTACAGATGTGGAGAAAATATTTTTTGACAAGCTAAAATGGAAGTAATAATAATAATAATAATAATAATAATAATAATAATAATAATAATAATAATAATAATAATAATAATAATAATAAAATAAAACTTTTTTATGAAAAAAACCTTCCTTTACAGATGTGGAGAAAATATTTTTTGACAAGATAAAATGGAAGTAATAATAATAATAATAATAATAATAATAATAATAATAATAATAATAATAATAATAATAATAATAATAATAATAATAATAATAATAATAATAATAGCAGATCCATCATGATTTGCAAAACTATTGAAAACTATATTGAAATTTTTCTGAAAAAAAAATCTTCCTTTACAGATGTGGAGAAAATATTTTTTGACAAGCTGAAATGAAAGTAATAATAATAATGACAAAAATTTTTATGAAAAAAAAATCTTCCTTTACAGATATGGAAAAAATATTTTTTTGACGAGCTAAAATGGAAGTAATAATAATAATAATAATAATAATAATAATAATAATAATAATAATAATAATAATAATAATAATAATAATAATAATAATAATAATAATAATAACAACAGCAGATCCATCATGATAAAATATATATTCCTGTACAGACAGAGAAAATATTTTTTGACAAGCTAAAGTAGAAGTATATATTATAATAATAACGATAACGACTTAAATTTTTCTTTACAAATGGAGAAAATATTTTTTGACAAGCTAAAATGGAAGTAATAATAATAATAATAATGACAAAAATTTTTATGAAAAAAAATCTTCCTTTACAGACGTGGAGAAAATATTTTTTGACAAGCTAAAATGGAAGTAATAATAATAATAATAATAATATTAATAATAATAATAACAACAACAACAACAGATCCATCATGATTTGCAAAACTGTTGAAAAGTATATTGGATTTTTGATGAAAAAATATATATTCTTACTTTATGGAGGTAATAATAAAATTATTTTCTCTGTCTGTAAAGGCAGATTTTTTCCATAAAAATTTATATCATTATTATTACTTTCATAAACATTATTTAGCTTGTCATAAAATAATTTCTCCATCTGTAAAGGAATATATATATTTTTTCATGAAAATTTCAATATATACACTTTTCAATACTTTTGTGAATCATGATGGATCTGCTGTTATTATTATTATTATTATTATTATTATTATTATTATTATTATTATTATTATTATTATTATTATTATTATTATTATTATTATTATTATTATTATTATTATTATTATTATTATTATTATTATTATTATTATTATTATTATTATTATTACTTCCATTTTAACTTTTTCATAAAATATTTTCTACACATCTGTAAAGGAAATTTTTTTTTTCATAAAAACGTGTCATTATTATTATTACTTCTATTTTAATATGCCAAAAAATATTCTCTCCAAACGTAAAGGAAAATTTTTTTCATAAAAATTTATATCATTATCATTATTATTACTACTACTACTACTGTACTTTCAGTTTAGCTTGTTAAAAAATATTTTCTCTGTCTGTAAAGGAATATATATTTTTTCATGAAAATTTAATATATACACTTTTCAATAATTTTGTAAATCATGATGGATCTGCTGTTATTGTTGTTATTATCATTAATAAAATAATACTTCCATTTTAACTTTTCATAAAAAAAATTTTTCTCCATCCGTAAAGGAAATGTTTTTTTCTTCAAAATTTAAATCATTATTATTATTATTACTACTACTACTACTTACAGTTTAGCTTGTTAAAAAATATTTTCTCTATCTGTAAAGGATTATATATTTTTTTCATGAAAATTTAATATATACACTTTTCAATAATTTTGCAAATCATGATGGATCTGCTATTATTGTTGTTATTATCATTAATAAAATAATACTTCCATTTTAGCTTTTCATAAAAAAATTTTTCTCCATCCGTAAAGGAATTTTTTTTTTCATAAAAGTTTATATCATTATTATTATTATTATTATTATTATTACTACTACTACTACTACTACTTTCAGTTTAGCTTGTTAAAAAAATATTTTCTCTGTCTGTAAAGGAATATATATTTTTTTTCATGAAAATTTAATATATACACTTTTCAATCATTTTGCAAATCATGATGGATCTGCTATTATTGTTGATATTATCATTAATAAAATAATACTTCCATTTTAACTTTTCATTAAAAAAATTTTTCTCCATCTGTAAAGGAAATTTTTTTTCATAAAAATTTATATCATTATTATTATTACTACTACTACTACTACTTTCAGTTTAGCTTGTTAAAAAATATTTTCTCTGTCTGTAAAGGAATATATATTTTTTTCATGAAAATTTAATATATACACTTTTCAATAATTTTGCAAATCATGATGGATCTGCTATTGTTGTTATTATTATCATTATTAAAATAATACTTCCATTTTAACTTTTCATAAAAAAAATTTTTCTCCATCTGTAAAGGAAATTTTTTTTTCATAAAAATTTATATCATTATTATTATTATTACTACTACTACTACTACTACTATCAGTTTAGCTTGTTAAAAAATATTTTCTCTGTAAAGGAATATATATTTTTTTTCATGAAAATTTAACATATACACTTTTCAATAATTTTTCAAATCATGATGGATCTGCTATTATTGTTGTTATTATTATCATTAATAAAATAATACTTCCATTTTAACTTTTCATAAAAAAATTTTTTCTCCATCCGTAAAGGAAATTTTTTTTTCATAAAAATTTATATTATTATTATTATTATTATTATTATTATTATTATTATTATTATTATTATTATTATTATTATTATTATTATTAAATTTTATTATTAAAATTATTATTATTACTACTACTACTACTACTACTTTCAGTTTAGCTTGTTAAAAAATGTTTTCTCTGTCTGTAAAGGAATATTTTTTTTTTATGAAAATTTAATATATACACTTTTCAATAATTTTGCAAATCATGATGGATCTGCTATTATTGTTGTTATTATCATTATTAATAATAATAATACTTCCATTTTAACTTTTCATAAAAAAATTTTTCTCCATCCGTAAAGGAAATTTTTTTTCATAAAAATTTGTCATTATTATTATTATTATTATTATTATTATTATTATTATTATTATTATTATTATTATTATTATTACTACTACTACTACTTTCAGTTTAGCTTGTTAAAAAATATTTTCTTCGTCTGTAGATGAATATATATTTTTTTCATGAAAATTTAATATATACACTTTTCAATAATTTTGCAAATCATGATGGATCTGCTATTATTGTTGTTATTATTATCATTAATAAAATAATACTTCCATTTTAATTTTTCATAAAAAAATTTTTCTCCATCCGTAAAGGAAATTTTTTTTCATAAAAATTTGTTATTATTATTATTATTATTATTATTATTATTATTATAATTATTATTATTATTATTATTATTATTATTATTATTATTATTATTACTACTACTACTACTTTCAGTTTAGCTTGTTAAAAAATATTTTCTTCGTCTGTAGATGAATATATATTTTTTTTCATGAAAATTTAATATATACACTTTTCAATAATTTTGCAAATCATGATGGATCTGCTATTATTGTTGTTATTATTATCATTAATAAAATAATACTTCCATTTTAATTTTTCATAAAAAAATTTTTCTCCATCCGTAAAGGAAATTATTTTTCATAAAAATTTATATCATTATCATTATTATTATTACTACTACTGCTACTTTCAGTTTAGCTTGTTAAAAAACATTTTCTCTGTCTATAAAGGAATTTATATTTTTTCATGAAAATTTAATATATAGCCTACACTTTTCAATAATTTTGCAAATCATGATGGATCTGCTATTATTATAATTATTATTATTATTATTATTATTATTATTATTATTATTATTATTATTATTATTATTATTATTATTTGAAGGAGTAGACCCTCTTTTAAACAGGTCTTATTAAAAATATGGCTGTATTATGCAAATTTATCCTATATAGTGTCTTTTCTATCCTCCTTATGATTATTATTTTCAGGCTCAATAATGTTAGTCAGTAACTGGCCGATATTCATGTTGGAAAAATACAGTGTTTTTTTTATTGGAAGTCTTTTATTAAAATATCCAATCAGAAATTGTTCGTCTGGGTTCAAATTCTATTCTAGGTACCGTCGACATGTTTTAACCAGCTCGTTGGTCATCCTCTGGACGTGGTTGCAGAAGGTCTGAAGAAACGAGGTGCTCGGGTTGGTATTTATAGGGGTTTCTTGATCGGTGCTGAATTATGATTGGCTGCCTGGGGCATGTACCCTCAATAAGCCTATCTCATCCAAGTCGAAGTTCAGTTTTATTCTTTGCGTGTGAAAAGTGCTGAGGATGAAGAGAAGAATTTCGATTCTCGGATTTAATTTTGATTTGCTCATAAAAATCGCTTGCATGTCTCCTGGCTGCCGTGGGGAGGAAAAATTTTCATTGCGTAATGTTGAGTGTTGGTTTCTCCTTCCCAATGTGCAATGCTTCCAAGAGGCGTAATTTTTTGGTCGGTAATTTTTTCAATTATCTCGATGTTCTTGAATATGTCTTTTTCTTGCTATTCTCTGGTTATGGACGGTCCTGGCATGATTAAAAAATAGCCCCTCTTGGGCGTGGTAAAAATCCTCTTGGAGAAACACATGGTGGTCATACCAATGTAAGAACCGAGGCATCCTCGGACGGGGCATGAGTACTGGTATACCACGTTGGTTTTCTTCAAGGGGTCCTGCTGAGGGGCGGCTGGGTTGTTGTCCATTACCAGGCTGCTCGTCTTTCTGCTCTTGTAATATATAACCAGATGTATATTTTTCTTGGAGTCAACAGGGCTGACATTATTCTCAATGATATTTCTGAGGGCACGTTCGTCTTCTTTATATTTATGGTGAAATTGTCCTTTGTAGAAGAGCTTTATGCGTTCAGGGGCATCGGGGCGAAAAAATGGTACCATCTATCGATGTTCGCCTTGAATAGATTTTTCTTCTATATCCCGGTTTTTGTCCATTGTCGACGAGGGTTTGGGCTAAAATTTTTTCTATTTCTCCATGGGTGTTGTTTCAGGAGGAGGAGTGTGAGAGGGCCCTCCTGACGTAAAATTGATGGTGGAGCGCTTATACCTCTCGGGGCACTCGCTTTTCCTGTTCATACACATGCCCAGGTTCGTGTGTTTTATGTAGACCCTCGTAGAAAAGAGGCCTCTTTTTGTTCCACAAGGACGTTTTAGGAAAAGGCAGCGGTTTTGGCTCTGCTCGATAAAATTTTGAGGCGGCTATGGTTGTGGAATGCACGCCTCAGGTTTTCGATCTCCTCTTGCGAATTGGCGCTGACGAAGGTGTCGTCGATGTAGCTCACGTACATCCTTGGTTGGCGAATATCTTCGAATAATCCTTTGCTCCACAGTGCCCATTTAGAAATTGGCGAAGAGGACTCCGAGGAGAAACCCATCGCCACCCCGTCGATCTGGGTGTACAAAAAAACGATGGTTGGAGAAAGGGGCAAAAAATTTTTTATAAATAATCCACCATCAGCGCCTACGTTCAGGAGGGCCCTCTAACACTGCTCCTCCTGGAATGACACCCACGGAGAAATAGAACATGTAGCCCAAACCCTCGTCGACAATGGACACCCAAACCGGGATATAGAAGAATCTATCAAGGCGAACATCGATAGATGGTACCGTCAGAACCTCGCCCGATGCCCTGAACGCATAGAGCTCTTCTACAAAAGGACAAATTTCACCATAAATATAAAGAAGATAAACTCTAATCAAAAACATCATTGAGAATAATGTCAGCCCTGTTGACTCAAAAAAAAATATACATCTGGTTATATATTACAAGAGCAGAAAGACGAGCAGCCTGGTTATGCGCAACAACCCAGCCCCCCTCAGCAGGACCCTTGAAGAAAAACCAACGTGGTATACCGGTACTTTTGCCCCGTCCGAGGATGCCTTTTTAAATTTACATCGGTATGACCACCATGCGTTTCTCCAAAAGGATTTCCTGCCACGCCCAAGAGGGGGCTATCTTTAATCATGCCAGGACCGTCCATAACCAGAGAATAGCAAGAAAAGACATAATCACGAACATCGAGATAATTGACCAAATTATTACCACCGCCGCCTACGCCTCTTGGAAGCAATGTTTGGGAAGGAGAAACCAACACTCAACATTACAAAAAACCTTTCTCCTCCCCACGGCAGCCAGGAGACAAGCAAAAATCCCCATAGCGTATTTTAAAATAATAAATAAAATTCGGCATCCGAGAATCGAAAATTTTCTCTTCATCCTCAGCACTACAACGCCACTCGCACGCAAGACGAAAACCGGACTTCGACTTGATGAGAAGGCTCCAAATCTTTTTACATGCCCCAGGCAGCCAATCATTTCAGCACCGATCAAGAACCCCCTATAAATCATTAACCCGAGCACCTTATTTCTTCAGACCTTTGCAACCACGTCCAGAGGATGACCAAAAAGCTAGTCGAAATATGTCGATTTTACCTAGAATAGAACCTGAACCCAGACGAACAATTTCTGATTGATATTTTAATAAAAGACTTCAAATATTTTAGCACATTGTCCTTTCTCCAACATGAATATTGGCCAGTTACTGACTAACATCGCTGAGCCTGAAAAAGCAAATCATAAGGAGGATAGAAAAGACACTGTATAGGATAAATTTTATAATACAGCCATCCTTTTAATATTATTATTATTATTATTATTATTATTATTATTATTATTATTATTATTATTATTATTATTATTATTATTATTATTATTAATACTTCCATTTTAACTTTTCATAAAAAAATATTTTCTCCAGTCTGTAAAGAAAATTTTTTTCATAAAAATTTATGTCATTATTATTATTACTACTACTACTTTCAGTTTAGCTTATCAAAAAATATTTTCTTTGTCTGGAAAGGAAGATTTTTTTTCATAAAAATTTATATTATTATTATTATTATTATTATTATTATTATTATTATTATTATTATTATTATTATTATTATTATTATTATTATTATTATTATTATTATTATTATTATATGTCCATTTTAGCTTGTCAAAAAAAATATTTTCTCCATCTGCAAAGGAAGATTTTTTTTTCATAAAAATTTAAGTCATTATTATTATTATATTATTACTTCTACTTTAGCTTGTCAAAAAATATTTTCTCATCTGTAAAGGAAGATTTTTTTCATAAAAATTTTAACATACTTTTCAATAGTTTTCCGAATAATGATGGATTTATTATTATTATTATTACTTCCATTTTAGCTTATCAAAAAATATTTTCTCAATCTGTAAAGGAAGATTTTTTTTCATAAAAATCTATGTCATGATCATTATTATTATTATTATTATTATTATTATTATTATTATTATTATTATTATTATTATTATTATTATTATTGTTATTATTATTATTATTATTATTATTATTATTACTTCTACAGTATTTTAGCTTGTCAAAAAAATATTTTCTCCGTCTGTAAATAAAAAATTTTTTCATTAAAATTTAAGTCATTATTATTATTATTATTACTTCTATTTTAGCTTGTCAAAAAATATTTTCTCTGTCTGTAAAGGAATATATATTTTTTTTTTAATTACAATATACTTTTCAATACTTTTGCAAATCATGATGGATCTGTTGTTGTTGTTATTATTATTATTACTACTTCTATTTTTGCTCGTCAAAAAATATTTTCTCCATCTGTAAAGGAAAATTTTTTTCAGAAAAATTTGTCATTATTATTATTAATATTACCTCTATTTTAGCTTGTCAAAAAATATTTTCTCCATCCGTAAAGGAAATTTTTTCATAAAAATTTGTCATTATTATTATTAATATTACCTCTATTTTAGCTTGTCAAAAAATATTTTCTCCATCCGTAAAGGAAATTTTTTTCATAAAAATTTGTCATTATTATTATTAATATTACCTCTATTTTAACTTGTCAAAAAATATTTTCTCCATCCGTAAAGGAAATTTTTTTTTCTCTGTCTAAAAAAATTTGTCATAATTATTATATAATATTACCTCTACTTTAGCTTGTCAAAAAATATTTTCTCCATCCGTAAAGGAAATTTTTTTTTCATAAAATTATTATTATTATTATTATTATTATTATTATTATTATTATTATTATTATTATTATTATTATTATTATTATTATTATTACTACTACTACTACTTTCAGTTTAGCTTGTCAAAAAATATTTTCTCTGTAAAGGAATATATATTTTTTTCATGAAAATTTAATATATATATACTTGTCAATCTTCTTCTTCTTCTTCTTCTTTTAACGTGCTTTTATTCCCATTTTTTTGTATGGGGTAAAAAAATTTTTCTTTTAAAGGATTTTTGATTTGGCTTTAATCTCGATAATATGCCCTGCCTGAAAAATCGCTTAGATAATAATGTTTCATGTATCATACCCGTTGCAAATCATGATGGATCTGCTATTATTGTTGTTATTATTATTAATACTTCCATTTTAACTTTTCATAAAAAAAAATATTTTCTCTGTCCGCAAAGGAAAATTTTTTTTTCATATAAATTTATATTATTATTATTATCTGCTACTTTCAGTTTAGCTTGTCAAAAATTTTTTCTCCATCTGTAAAGGAATATATATATATTTTTTCATAAAAATTTTTCATTATTATTATTACCTGCATTTTAGCGTGCCAAAAAATATTTTCTCTCTCTGTAAAGGAATATATATTTTTTTATGAAAATTTCAATATACTTTTCAATAGTTTTGCAAATCATGATGGATCTGCTGTTGTTATTGTTGTTGTTATTATTATTATTACTTCCTTTTTAACTTTTCATAAAAAAATATTTTCTCCGTCCACAAAGGAAAAATTTTTTTTCATAAAAATTTATGTCATTATTATTATTATTATTATTATTATTATTATTATTATTATTATTATTATTATTATTATTATTATTATTATTATTATTATTATTATTACTACTTTCAGTTTAGCTTGTCAAAAAATATTTTCTCCGTCTGTAAAGGAAATTTTTTCATAAAAATTTATATCATTATCATTATTATTACTACTACTACTTTCAGTTTAGCTTGTTAAAAATATTTTTCTCTGTCTGTAAAGAAAATATATTTTTCATGAAAATTTAATATATACACTTTTCAATAATTTTGCAAATCATGATGGATCTGCTATTATTGTTATTATTTTATCATAATAATAATAATATTTCATTTTAACTTTTCATAAAAAAATTTTTTTTCATCCGTAAAGGAATTTTTTTCATAAAAAATTAAATATTAATTATTATTATTATTATTATTATTATTATTATAATATTATTAATTATTAATAAATATTATTATTATTATTATTATTATTATTAAAATAAAAATATACTATTACTAATACTAATAATAATTCAGTTTAGCTTGTCAAAAAGTATTTTCTCTGTCTATAAAGGAATATATATTTTTTTCATGAAAGTTTAATATATAAACTTTTCAATAATTTTGCAAATCATGATGGATCTGTTGTTATTATTGTTATTATTATTATTATTACCTCCAGTTTAGCTTGTCAAAAACATTTTCTCCGTCCGCAAAGAAAAATTTTTTTTCATAAAATTTTATGTCATTATTATTATTATTATTATTATTATTATTATTATTATTATTATTATTATTATTATTATTATTATTATTATTACTTTCAGTTTTGCTTGTCAAAAAATATTTTCTTCGTCTGTAAAAGAATATATATTTTTTTTATAAAAATTTCGATATATACTTTTCAATAGTTTTGGAAATCATGATGGATCTGCTGTTATTATTATTATTATTATTATTATTATTATTATTATTATTATTATTATTATTATTATTATTATTATTATTATTATTATTATTATTATTAATACTTCTATTTTAACTTTTCATAAAAAATATTTTCTCTGTCTGCAAAGGAAAATTTTTTTTCATTAAGATTAATGTTATTATTATTATTACTACTTCTTTCAATTTAGCTTGTCAAAAATTTTTTTCCCATCTGTAAAGGAATATATATATTTTTTCATAAAAATTTGTCGTTATTATTATTATATATTACCTCCAGTTTAGCTTGTCAAAAAATATTTTCTCCGTAAAAATAAAAATTTTTAATGAAAATTTAATATATAATAATTTTAATAATTTTGTTATAATCATAATGGATTAACTTTTCATTATTAAATATTATTATTATTATTAAAGAAAAATATTATTATTATTATTATTATTATTATTATTATTAATACTTCCATTTTAACTTTTCATAAAAAAATTTTTCTCTGGCCTTTTCAAAAAAAATTTTTTCATAAAATTTATGTCATTTTTTTATTAAATTATTTTATTATTATTATTATTATTATTATTATTATTATTTTCATTAAAAATATTATTTATTAAAATATTATTTTATTATTATTATTATTACTACTACTACTACTTTCAGTTTAGCTTGTCAAAAAATATTTTCTCCGTCCGTAAAGAAGATTTTTTTCAGAAAATTTTCAATATACTTTTGAATAGTTTTGCAAATCATGATTGATCTGCTGTTGTTATTATTATTATTTTATATTATTATATATTATTATTACTTCCATTTTAACTTTTTCATAAAAAGGTTTTCTCCATCTGTAAAGGAAATTTTTTTTATAAAAGTTTATGTCATTATTATTATTATTATTAATATTATTTATTATTATTATTATTATTATTATTATTAAAATTATTATTATTATTATTATTATTATTATTATTAAAATTTTTAAAATATTATTATCACTTAAAATTTTATTGTTTTAAATAAAAATTCTCCGTCTGTAGAGGAATATATATTTTTTCATAAAAATTTATGTCATTATTATTATTATTACCTCCATTTTAGCCTGTCAAAAAAATATTTTTTCTGTCTGTAAAGGAATATATATTTTTTCATGAAAATTTAATATATATACTTTTCAATAATTTTGCGAATCATGATGGATCTGTTGTTATTATTATTATTATTACTTCCATTTTAACTTTTCATAAAAAAATATTTTCTGGTTCCGTAAAGGAAAATTTTTTTCATAAAAATTTATGTTATTATTATTATTATTATTATTATTATTATTATTATTATTATTATAACTTCTTTCAGTTTAGCTTGACAAAAAATATTTTCTCCGTCTGTAAAGGAATATGTATTTTTTTTCATGAAAATTTCAATATATACTTTTCAATAATTTTTTTGCAAATCATAATGGATCTGTTGTTGTTATTATTATTGTTATTATTATTATTATTATTATTATTATTATTATTATTTTTATTATTATTATTATTATTACTAATAATAATATTTTAACTTTTCATAAAAAATATTTTCTCCTTCTTTAAAAAAATTTATTTTTTCATAAAAATTTATATGTCATTATTATTATTAATTAATTATTATTATTATTATTATTAATAATATTATTATTATTAATTAATATTATTATTATTATTATTAATAATTTTAATAATTAATATTTTTAAATTATAATAAATCTTATTAAAAATTATTATTATTGTATTATTATTATTTAAAATTTATCTTTTATAAAAATATTTATTTCTTCCTTATGATTATTAATTAATTCAGGCTCAATTGTTAATCATAAAATATATTCATGTTGAAAAAATTTATAATAATATTAATAATAATAATAATAACTTTATTAAAACATTTCAATCAAAATCGTTCGTCTGGAAAAAATTTTTTTTTAAAAAAATTCGATATTTTTTCATAAAGTTAAAAATCATCCTTTGGACGTAATAATAATCTGAATAATAATAATAATTGGTATTTATAATAATATTATTAATAATTATTATTGGCTAATTATTATAATTATTATTATTATTAATTTATAATACTTCCATTTAACTTTTCATAAAAAAATTTTTCTGAGGATGAAAGGAAAAATTTTTTCATAAATGCATTAATATTAATTATTAATTAATAATAATACTAATAATAATTTGCATGTCTATGGCTGCCGTGGGGAATAATAATATTTCCTGCGTGATAATGAAATTATTTTCTCCTTCCCAATGTTTCATGCTTATATTTTTCTAATATCTGATCTTGGTCAAAAAAATTTTTCAATTAATTTCGATGTTATATGATATATAATTTTAACTATTCTCTGGTTATGGACGGTCTGGCATGATTAAAATATGTATTATTCTTGGGCGTATTGTTATTAATAATAATAAATTCCATTTTAACTTTTCATAAAAAATGGTGGTCATGTCTTCTGTAAAGAAAAAATTTTTTCATCCTCGGATGTAATAATTATTAATAATAATAATAATTATAATAATTGGAATTAACCAGCGTTAATAATAATAATAATTATAATAATATTCCTCATTAATTTTCATAAAAAAATCTTTTCTCTTATCTTAAAAAAAATTTTTTTCATAAAAATTTATGTTATCATTATTATTATTAATAATACTTCCATTTAACTTTTCAAAAAAAAAACATAATTAAAAGCATAAATTAAAATAAAAATTAAAAAATATATATTACGCCTATTATTAAATTAATATATTAATAATAATAATACTAACATTTATTAACTTTTCATTAAAAATCTTTTTATTATTAAAGAAAAATTTTTTTTATAAAAATTTATGTCCATTATTATTAATAATAATAAAATTCGGCATTTAAAATCTTTCATTAAAAAAATTTTCTCTCTGGTAATAATAACAATAATAATGGGGATTAATAATAATAATAATAATAATTATTATAATTAATAATAATAATAACCAATTTAACTTTTCATAAAAAAATTTTTCTCTCCTTTTAAAGAAAAAAATTTTTCATAAAAATTTTTTCATTATTATTATGATTATTATTATTAAAAAACATCAAAAATATTTTATCTACATTAAAGAATAGAATATTTTATCATAAAAATTTTTATTATAATTTAATTTGAATATTTTAATAAAAATTATTATTCCATTATTATTATTTTCATTAAAATTATTATTATTTTATTATTATTATTATTATTATCTTTATTCTTTAAATTTTCATAAAAAATTTTTTTCTGGCCTTAAAAAAACATTATATAAGATAAATTCATATAATACATTATTATCCTTTTAATATTATTATTATTATTATTTTTATTAAATTAAAATTATTATTATTATTATTATTATTATTATTATTATTATTATTATTATTATTATTATTATTATTATTATTATTATTTTACCATTTCAGCTTGTCAAAAAAAATTTTCTCCATCTATAAAGGAATATATATTTTTTCATAAAAATTTTAATATATTTTTTTAATATTTTGCAAATCATAATGGATTTATTATTTAATTATTATTACCTCCACATAAACATTTGTCATAAAATAATTTCTCCATCTGTAAAGGAATATTTTTCATAAAAATTAATTAAATAAATAACCGACCTTTGGTAATGATAATGTTGATGATGCAGAAGAGAAATTTCTATTATTTTTTATATATATATACATGTATATAAAAATACATAAATTTCATTTTTTATTCAATATATTATTTAAATTGTATATAATTCTCTTTAATTTGTGTCATTTTATATATTCTAATTATATATATATATATATATATATATATATATATTTTTATCTATAATTTGTCATTTTATATATCCTAATTATATTTTATATATATATATATATTATGTGTAGTAAAAATTTTATCTATTATTAAAAAATATATAATGGAAAGAAATAACCATCATATAACTGAACCTAATATTATTACTTATAAAGAAAAAATTTAACAAACCGATTAATTAATGACGTTAAACTGAAATTTATGGCTACAAAAATGTATCATATTGTTTGCTGTATTTTATTTATTATAATGATTATTAGATCAGCAACACTCTAAATAACTTCTATGATTATTGCCTTTTTCATTTTAAGTTTTTTATACGCTTGGCTTGCTCCAATATTTTTATACGTTAATGACATAGATAATGACTTTAATAACATTAATTAAATAAATACATCATCGTCTCCACAACTAAGATCGGTTGGTAATGATAATGTTGATATAGAAGGGAAATCTCTATCATCATCATCATCATCATCATCATTATCGTTAATAATTGTTGAAAATGATACAGAAGATAAATCTTTTTTATTATTGTGTTTTAGTAAAATTGTTGATGACGAAAATTTTTTTTCTTGGGTATTGTTTTCTATTATTGATTGATGCCTTTTATTTCATAAAAATTGTTCACTAAAATACCTTGTTCTTCTCTTCTTATTTTTTTTATTAATAATTACACAACTAGTACATTTTGTAATTATGCGAGGAACAAAAATGGTTTTTATTGCTGGTAATTTATCATTTTTATTATTATTATCAGTTTTTATATCATCATCATTTTGTCTTTTTATTTCTTCCAAGTCACTTTCGCATTCACTATCATCATTTGGTGTTTTTATATTTTCTTTTGTTGTTGTTGTTGTTAATAATGATGATGAAAAGGCATTTTTATTATTATTACTAATACTATCATTATCATAATAATTATTATTATTATTATTATTATTATCAATTTTTATCATATTATCATTATCATTTGGTCTTTTCATTTCTTCCAAGTCACTTTCATATTCACTATCATCATCTGGCATTTTATTTTCTTTTTTGATAATAATAATTGATTATAATTTGTATTTAATGTTGACTGATTGTCAATATTATTATTATTATTATTATTATTAAAAAATTATGAAAAGGCATTTTTATTATTAATAAAATAATATCATAATCATCATTTAATCATTGATTGTTATTATTATTATTATTATTATTATTATTATTATTATTATTATTATTATTATTATTATTATTATTATTATTAGAAGGAAATGGTGAAAAGGCATTTAGTGTTGATTGATTACATTTTTCACCTTCATTTATTTCTTTTTGTTGTTGAACATCTGGTGATGATAATTGTTGTGGTATTAACGGTTGCCATTGTAAATTTTTCAATTGTTCATCATTTAAGGTTATCACGTTTGACGGCGATGAAGGAGATGGTTTTTGTTCTAGTTGATGATTGTTTCTATCATTACTAAATGTTAATTTTTTTATTATAAAATGTAACCCAAATGATATTGAACAACAAAAAACTGTTTTTAAAATTAAATCAATAACATTGGGAGGATTAGATATATTATTCAGAGCGGTTATTATTTTATCATCATAATTATTATTATTATTATTATTCGAAGAATTCAAAGCAATAATTTCAGAAAGATGAATTAATTTATTTATATGACAAGAATCCATATATTCCAGTTTCTTTATAGTCTGTTTTATAATTGGAATAACGTATTTAAATGCTCGTATAGCAACATTAATATTTTCATCATTTTGTTGACATTCAAAGGTTTCATTTAGATCACAAAAAACATTTAAAACTGTTTTATAAATATTTATATCACCATTATATAAAATATTTTGTAAATATTTGATTAATTTTATATTATGCAAAATTTTTTCTTCAGATAGTGAATCAATTTTATTATCATTATTTATGTGACTTCCAAAAAGATGTTCAATAATATTACTGAGAGCTTCATTTTCTGGAGATTTATCTTTAGTAATTTTTTTTTAATTTCTTTAAATAATATTTTGTTAATTTTATTATTTTTTAAAGAATGAAATAATGATAAAGTGGTAGAATTGGTAGACATTTTTTTATTTTATAAACCATTATTTATAAAATTATTTTAATTTTATATATATATATATATATATATATATATATATATATATATATATATATATATATATATATATATATATATATATAATATATATATATAATAAAATTATTTTTTTATTATATTATAATTTTTTATTTAAATACTACAAATAGTTTTATTATGCTACAAATATATCACAGGTGAGAGAAAGGCGAAAAAAATGCTCATTCCTTTAGAAGAAGAAGAACAACAACACCAACAACCATTAAGGTTACCTTCATTATTACCAATAAAAATACGGCGATGATGTAATGGAATGCAAATATGCACTATTTTGCTAAGTTTTACTATAATTGTTATTTTTGTTGTCATTGCAGCTTTTTATCCTCATGTATTTGAAAAGACAGAAAAAATGAATTTATGACAACAACCGAATTTTTAAATATTTCTATAGAAAAAAATTAATTTATAACAACAACTGAATTTTTAAACAATTTTATAGAAAATGAAACTACTATTTTAATGAATGATAAAAATAATACTATTATTATTACTACTACAACTTCAAAAGAAACAGAAAAAGAATAGAATAATGATGATGATAATGAAAATAATACTGTTATTACTGCTACTACTATTTTAAATTTGAAAAAAGAAGAATTTTATACTGATAATGAAAATAATTCTGTTACTACTACTACTACTTTAATGAACTTTAAAGAATAAAATATATATGACATACTTTAATAAAAGAAGGCAACAATGATACATTAATAAAGAATATGATGATGATGATGATAAAAACAATACTGTTATTATTATTACTACTATAATACTACCAACTTTAAAAGAAGAAGAAAAAATGATGCTACTACTTTAATGGTAGTTATACTTTAATTAATATAACTTGATGATGATGATGATGATGATGATGAAAAAAAATTATTACTACTACTACTACTACTACTTCAATTTTAAAAGAAGAAGAAAAATATGATGCTACTACTTTAATGATAGAAGGCAACAATGATACTTTAACAAAAGAATATAACGATGATGATGATGATGATAAAAACAATACTGTTATTATTATTATTACTACTACTACTACTACTACTTCAATTTTAAAAGAAGAAGAAAAATATGATGATACTACTTTAATAAAAAAGAAGAAGGATTTTACACTAATGATGGTGAAAACAATATTGTTACTACTACTACTACTGCACTGCTACTATTATTACTTCAACTTTAAAAGAAGAAGAAGAAGAATATGATGATACTATTTTAATAGAAGGCAACAATGATACTTTAATAAAAGAATATAACGATGATGATGATGATGATAAAAACAATACTGTTATTATTATTACTACTACTACTACTTCAATTTTAAAAGAAGAAGAAAAATATGATGATACTACTTTAATAAAAAAAAGAAGAGGATTTTACACTGATGATGATGAAAACAATATTGTTACTACTACTACTATTATTACTTCAACTTTAAAAGAAGAAGAAGAATATGATGATACTATTTTAATAGAAGGCAACAATGATACTTTAATAGAAGAATATAATGATGATGAAAACAATAATACTATTTCTCCGGCATATCTAAAAACGGTTATATCACTAGGTGAGAATAAAAATAATATATGTTTAGATAAACATCATCGAGCTAAAATTGATGAATATATAAAAGCACAAAATAAAGAAATACAACCATTTATTGATTATTGTAATAAAAATAAAACTAATTGTAATGAAGAATTTAACAATACATGGCCTCAATATTGCTATAAAGAAAAAACAAAATGGGGATTAATGTCTAATAATCCTTGTATACTTTTAAAACTTGATATGCCCCAATCCGTTCAAAATGAGATAATTAAATCCCACAAACAAATATTTAATCATTTAAAATTAAAGTGTAATGATGATGGTATAAAATTTTATCCTTTTGATCATTTTCCTAAAAATTCAACATTTTCTGCTTTAATTGGAATTGAAATTGATTTAAATTACAGTAGTTGGTTCGAAATTGAGTGTTATATAGTATTATTTGATAGTAATTATCAGATTAATGATACTATATCATTAAAATTTACATTAAGTACAAATTGTTAAAAAAAACATATATATATATAAAAAATGAATCAACACACATTAATATATTTTTAAAAATATTTTCTCTTTTCCTTTATACAATTCTATATATATAAACAGAAACAACGGTGAATTTGTGTGAACCATTAATAATGAAATATTTATACCATGGAAAACGGTGAATTGTGTAAACCGGGTGAAATATTTATACCATGGAAAAATGTACAAAATTATTTAGTCTTTCACCATCAAACGACTACTATACCAGGGAGTTGGGTTGGAAAACCATTAAGAGTAATGCGTTGTAATGATTATTTGAATCATTGTAATAAAACCGGTTTTTATTGTCACGTTGATAAAGAAGAAACATTTAAAGAACACATGTTAATAAATGCGTATGAAGAAAAAAGAGTTTTCAACTTAACTATAAATTTCGTTCAAGATAAAACTTGTAAATGCTAAAAAAACTATTTACTTTTATAATCTTAATGAATACCAACTTACAACTGTATCTTTTCTTTATAACATTGCTATTGAAGAAATTTTTAACCACGTTGATCAATAATAATGTTTATTGAAGAAAATGAATTTTTTTATAAAATATATATAAATATATAATTAATAAAATTTTTAGTACTTATAAAGCAAATTGTTTTTCTAGACATTCAGTGTTGTTTTTTCAACCAAATATAAAAATTTAAAAATTTTATTCAATAAGAATTATTGTCTTTTAATAAGAGTAACTTTGAAAAAAGTTTTTAATAATGTAAATGATTATTTATTAAAAAAAAAAAAAAATTAAATTTCATTTCTTCAAATAGGGAAAATTCCTATTTAAACAAATATATATATTCTTATCCAAGAAAATAAAAGGCAAATGGAAAATGAAGAATATAGTAATTACAAAATATTCTACCATTTTATAATAAAAAAAATAATTTAAATGATGATTTTTAAAAACAAATAAAAATAATATTGTATGGAATGTTTTGTTGAAGAAGAAAGAAATAAAAAAATAAAAAATACAGAAGGATATTTATTTGTTTGAAATTTTACTTAGAATTAATTTCATTAAATGAAAATATAAAAACAAAATTTTATAAATTTTTATTGAATAATTAAAGGGAAAGAAAAAAATGATTTTTAATTAAAATTATGTTTGAATTATTATAATTAAAATTTTAAATATATTTTCAAAAATTAAAATTTGATCTTCTTAAATAACTGATGAAAAAATAGTAAAATATATTTTTGCAAATATAAAACTTTTTATCATAATAAAAATATATATCTAATGTATTTTTTTAAATATTTTTAATAATAAATATATATATATATATAATAATATATATATATATATATATATATATATGTATATATATATTTTATATATATATATATATATATATATATATATATATATATATATATATATATATATATATATATAATAAAAAATCAAAATGTATAATTTCTGAGGAAAAATGTTTTTTTTCATCTATGAAAATCAAAAAGTTTTTTTCTATGATGATGCAATTATTACTTTCAAAACTTCGACTGAATCAACATTTTCATAATGCTTTCTAAACAAGCATATTTAACAAAAGATGAATATAAAAACTTAAAAATTTTATATAACAAGAATTATTGTCTATTTATTTTTTATTAATAAGAGTAACTTTGAAAAAAATTTTTAATAATGTAAATGATTATTTATTAAACAAAAAAACAATACAGGAACAATATTTAAATTTCATTTCTCCAGATAGGAAAATTCCTATTTAAAATAATATTGGAAATATATTCTTATCCAAGAAGATAAAAAACAAATAAAAATGCAGAATATAGTAATTATGGACTAAATAATTATTTCATTTTATAATAAAAAAATCTCTTTAAATGATGATTTTTTAAAACAAACAAAAAAATATATGTGTGGAATGTTTTGTTTTATTGAAGAAGAAAAAAAAAAAATAAAAATCTCAACGATAAGAAGGATATTATTTGTTTGAAATTTTCAAAGAAGTAATTTAGGATTAAATGAAAGTATAAAATGGAAAGTTTCATTCTGGGATTTCTCAAAAACTAATTAAAGGAGAGGAAGAAAATGATGATGATGGAAATAAAATAATTATGTTTGAATTGGATGAAAAAGAAAAGAAATCTTCAAAATATTTCTTTTATAATGAACAAAATTTAGAAAGGGGGAGGAGCTTTAAATTTCTTCTTTTAAAATAAATATATGATAAAATTTAGTAAAGTATATATCCTTTGTTAAAATTGTAACATAATACTTTTTTTAAAATAAAAATATATATATAACTTTGTAACCTTACAGTAATATTTATGATGTGAAATATGAATGATTTTAATAATGAAAAATTTTATTTGAAATTATCATATTTAAAAATTTATAAAATTATATTTTTGTTAATGACAATGATATTATCAAAATCAGTTTGGATAAATGATGTGATGATAATAATGATTTTATTTTTAAAATAAAAAGTATTGAAAATGTAATATTTTTTTTTTATACTTTTAGAAAAATGAATATATATATTTTTGTTTTGTATTTTTTATATATAAATAAAATATTGATTGATCATAAAATTTTGTATATATATATATAATAATAAAAATATTTAATAACTGGAGATTTTTCTTTAAAAAGTGAGTGATTTTTTCTAGACGATCTAGTATCTAATCAAATCATTTTTTTTTATAAAATAATGTCCATATTTTTAAAAACAATATTGGATCATCATCAAATATTTTTAGGAAAAAAAGAATACAAAAACCTAAAAATTTTATTCGACAAGAATTATTATTTTGGCATGAGAGTAAGTTGGAACAAGGTTTATAATAATGAAAAATTGAATGATGATTACTTATTAAGAAAAATAAAAATTACTGAACAATATTTAATTTTAGTTTCCCAGGATGGAAAATGAATTTCATATCTTAACAAATATATCTTTATTGAAGATGAATCAATGGAAACAGAAAATTAAAACATAGCAATAGTATACTAAATGTATTTTACCATTTTATAGTAAAAAAATATCCTTTGGCCTAAAATTTATAAAAATAATAATGATAGTATTATATGGAATGTTTTGTTTTGAAAGAAGATGAAGAAGAAATAAAAAAACTTAATACTATAGATGGATATTATGAATTTCAATTTTTAAAACACTTAATTTCAAATTTAAAAAAACTGAAAATACAATAAGTAGAATGTACATCACTAAATACAAAATACTTAAAGGAAGAGAAGAAGAAGAAGAAGAAATGGATGATGAAAAAAAATTAATTATGTTTGAATTGCAAAAAAAATTTCTTAATGATAATGAGGATACTTATCATTTATTATTTTTAACAATAATGAAGAAAAAGTGGAAAACATTACGAAAATATTTGAAAGTGTATATGAGAAACGTTATGAATTTTTGAAATGATGATGATGATATATATAATAAAATAATGTATATGTACAATATATAGGTAGTAGTCTTGAATAAAGTTTAAAAATAATAATAAAAAATATTTTTCTTTTGAATGAATATATATACAAATAAATTTTTTTTACAAATGAAGAATGGAGAGACATTTATTTTAACAATTACGTTTGAATTATTAGAAAAAAAAATAATAATGAAAAACAGTTTCAAAAATGAAAAAATTTTAAATAAATTTTTATTTTAAACATATATAATAATAATATATGTATGAAAAATTTTAAAACAAAAAAATGTTTTAAAAAAAAAAATATAAACAAAACAAAAAAATTTTAAAATATATAAAAATATCATTATATAAGCTAATGTATAATAAAATATATATATATATATATATATATATATATATATATATATATATATATATATATATATATATATAAATATATATTTCTATATGTATTTGATATATAAATATTTTTATAAAATATACATATATATATATATATATATTATAATATAAAAAAAAAATTAAAACCTTTAGTAACATGAGAAAAATGAAAGCCTTTATTAACATTGTTTTTCTTTCTCTTTAAAAAGTGAATGTTTTTCTAGGTGAGCAATTATTACTCTTCAACTTCGACTGAATCAACATTTTCATAATGGTGATTACAAGAAGCCACCTAAAAATTAAAAATTAAATAAAAGAACGCAATGAAGAGATGGAAGACAGTAAAGATGAAGTTAAGAAGAAGAAAGTAAAAAAGATAGCGAAGGTGGAAGATGACGACTACAAAGATACTGTAAAACTATTATTATGCTTTTTAAACAAAAAACAATTAATCACAAAAAGGCTAAAAATGAAAAAATGACAAAGAAAAAATATTTAAGCTTGAAACTTAATAATCGAAAGGTTAAATATGAAAAAATGATAGATGAAAAATTTTTAAGCTTGACACCAACAAAACAAAGGAAAATAATGAAAGACTTGCTTCATGTTGACAGTAATATTATTAATAAACATATTATAGTGGCTTGGATTAATTATTGGATTTCATAATAGTAAAAAATATATATTGTTTATAATTATAAAATTAAAAATTTTTTTGAATAAAGCTTGAAAAAGTAATAAATTTCTTTTGAATGAAGTATTATTTATATTTTTTTATTTTTTATATTTATATAATAAATAATATAATTGATATAAAAAACTTAAAATAATAAAATGTAATCAATTTTTATATAATAAATAAAAGTTTTCAGGAATTGATATAAAAATAATAAAAAAATAAAAAATAAAAACTTCAAATATGTTATGAAAAAAAAAAAATGGTAAAAAATTTAAAACTTTTAATTAATTAATCAAATGATTAAATGTCTTAATAATTGAAAGTAAAAAATACAGAAAAACTTTTGGGCTTGATACTAACGAGACAGAAATAATTGATTGTTTTTGTTTAATAATGTGCAAAGTAAAAAATAGAGAAAACTTTTAGGCTTGATACTAACGAGACAGAAATAATTTATTGTTTTTGTTTAAAATTTTAATAATTAGTGCTAAAAATATTGATGATATCTGTTTGTAAAACCTAAAATAAACATTTACCGCCCACTAAATATAAAAAATAAAAAAAAAGTAATTGAAGAATTTGTTAATAAAACAAAATTAATACAATGTTAATATTGACGTTTATCGTGTTGGATTAAATGTCGGGTTTTATTTATCCACTTGCTAAATATGAAAAATGAAAAAAGTTGTAATAATGAAAATTCATGAAAAATTTTTTATGATTACAAAATTTTAAATAACAAACAAAAAGTAATATTTTTTTTCCTTTAAATGAATGAAAATAATAACAGTATATATATATATATAATATAATATATTATATATAAATAAGAAATATATATATATATAACATATATATAAATATATATAAATTAGATATGAAATTATTTTATAAATTTACATATGTAAATATAATATATTATAAAGTATATATATATATATATATATATATATATATATATATATATATATATTATGTATGTAAAATATATATTTATATATATATATATAATAATTTTTGATAATTTTTATGTTGAATCAAGATATATGAATTGTATATATTATTTATATATATAATGGACATCACATGTTGGAAAACAGATTCAGATATTACAATATATAAATATATATATGATTATATATATAAATATAAAGAATAATAGTTATATATAGATAATATAAACGTAAATGAGGTGATTTTTAGATGATTAATTATTTTTAAATTTTAACTAAATCAACATTCTCATAATGATTAGAAAAAAAAGTAATTCAGAAATTGAATGAAATAAATAAAAATGAAAAGAAATAATACAAGTCATAAAGAAATAGATAGTGAAAATTGATGTTGGAAGTAATTTAATTTTCCAAGATGGTAAAAATTCATATCTTTTAACAAATTATTTTTATATATATATATATAAAGTGCAAATCATGGAAATAGAAAATTAAATACTGGGTATACTAAATGCATTTTACCATTTAGTAGTAAAAAAATATCCTTAAAGGATGAAATTTTAAAAAGAAATAATAGTATTGTATGGAAGAATGTTTCACAATTTGAATTGGAAAAAGAAAAAAGAAATAATGAAACTTAAAAACAATTTCTTATTTTCAACTGCAATGAAAAATTTAAAAAATGTCATTATAAATAATGTAAAATATATATTATATATATATATATATATATATGTATATATATATATATATATATATATATATATATATATATATATATATATATATATATATATACATATATATATATATAATATAATGTATTTTTGATATATATAAGTGTATAAATAAAATATATATATATATAATAATTGTGTATTCATATATATAAAAGATTTTTATAATATATATATATATATAACATATATATATAACATGATTTTATATAAGTATATATATATATAAATTTTATATTTATAAAATAAATTAAACCTTTTAGTAAACGTCAAAAAGCGAGTTTTTTTTTCTAGGTGAGCAATTATTACTCTTCAACCTCAACCGAATTAACATTTTCATAATGATGATTACAAGAAGCCACCTAAAAATTAAAAATGAAACAAAAGAAAGTGATGTAATGGATAAGAATGATGAAGAGATGGAAAATAGTAAAGATAAAGATTATGAAGAAAAAAGTAAAAAAGAAAATGAAGATGAAATATCACGGTTTCTTAATCAAATGGAAATGATAAAGAAAAAAGTTCTAAGCTTGACACCATCAAAACAAAAAAAAAGTAAATGATCTTGTTTAATATATAAAAAATTTTAATATTAATAAAGGGTGTTTTAGCAAACATTGATATGGATATAAAGAGATAAAGAGATGGAAGACAATTGAAAATGAAGATTCATGAAGAATCTGCAAGATAACTGAACTTCATTATTTCAAAGATTATGAATTTGATACTTTATGAAGATAACTGTAAAGATATTATTCCATAATGAAGATGATTTGATGGAAGATATTAAAATAAAGATCTATTCTTATGGAAGATAATACAGAAGAAGATTATGAATTTTAACTGAATGAAGATGAAAATGACTCTAAATATATTGTAAACACAATATCACCTTTTCTTGATCAAATGAAAATGATACAAGAAAAACTTTTAAGCTTGACACCATCAAAACAAAAAAAAGTAATTGATTTCTTGTTTAATAATGTTAGAATTGATAATATTTAAGAACCATTGTAATATAATGATGAATATTTTATAATATAATAAAATATGACAAATTTTTAAAATAAAGATGAAGATTATGAAGAAGAAAGTGAAAATGAAGATGAATGTAAAGATATTTTTGTAAAAACATTACAGTTTCTTAATCAAATGGAAATGATAAAGAAAAAATTTTTAAGGGAATCTATCAACAGTTTTTCCTCAGTAATTGATCACTTATTATCAATAAATATGACTGTAATAAATTAAAAATTATTTTATAACTTTTAAACTTATGAGGTAAGTAAAAAAATTGCTGCCTGTAAATTGGACAAAGTTAGAATATTTTTTCAGAAAAATTTATTCAAAATAACATAAAATTTTACAATAAAGATTATGATTATAATATCAAAATTTTTTGAATAAAGTTTGAAAAAATTAATTTTTTTTTTCCTTTGAATATGATATATTCAATTTTTTTATATTTATATATTATAGCATCTAAAAACAGAATTATTAAAAAATAATATTATATATATATATATATCAATAAATATATAAAAATTAATATATTCTATACTAATATAAATATATACAAAATATAAGAATGAATTTTAGATGAAATCAAATACTAAATGAAAATATACAAAGATGAACATTTTTTTAAATGGCCTATATATCATAAATATATTTTTATATCATCAAATATATTGATGGGGATATATATGAATCTATATTGGAATGTCCTTATATACATAAACCACTATATAATATATAATCAAATATATTATATATATATTTTGCAAATAATGAAATATATAAACTGGATATTATAAATATATAATAATATTTATAATATAAATTTATATAATATAAAAAATATATAAGTGGCAATATATAATAATCCTTCCTGTATATATATATAAGAAATGAAAAAATATATATATAAAAATTATAAAAACATATATATATTATATAAGAAATATAAATTCGAAAAGATTTGGAAATTATTTGATTGTTTATATAATATATTTTTAATATTTAACATATTTCTAATACACATATTTAATTGATATGATTTATATATATAATATAAAAATATATAATAATATTGTTATATAATTATTAATATATAAAAAAATTATGAAAAAAAAAGATATTTTTTTTATATAAAAAAAAATTGATATAAAAGTTTTTTTAACTTTTCCAGAAATGATGACAAAAACCTTTAAAATTGATCTATGAAATATAAATGAATGAAAATAAAAATGAATATGAAAGTGATGAAAAAATAAATAGCTAAGCAAATGAAGATGGAAGTTGAAATACCATTTGATAATTCAATACATTTCAAAGATTATTAGCTTTTTATAAATAAAATTGAAAATAAAAAAAATGGACTGTTGAAAAATTTACCCTTTAATTAATCAAATGTCTAAGAACAGAAAAAACTTTTTGGCTTGATAAGATTGCTTGTTTATTAAATTAATTAATAAATAATAAGTGCTAAAAATATTGATGATTATCTGATTGTAAAACCCAAAATAAACATTTACCACTCACTAAATATCAAAAATGAAAAGTAAATAAAGAATTTCTTAAAACAAATTTTTTTTATTATATAATTTACATATATAATTGATTAATAATAATGTAAATTTGAAATTTTAATATTTATCCATCTGCTAAATATAAAATACATAAAAAGTTAATAAATTGAAAATGTATAAAATAAATATAATATATACTATATAAATTATTTTGATAATATAAAAATATATTTTTAAAAATATTATATATATATAATATATATATATATATATATATATAAATATATATATATATATATTTATATATATATTATATATATATATTCATTTTAAAAATAATAAAAAAAATGACAAAACATATAATAAAATGATTTAAAAAAATTAACAAAAATAAGTATGATATAATAAATAATATTGAATATAAATATTATAAATATATAAATATGGGGATATATATAAATAAATATATATATATATAACAATAATAATATTATTAGAAAAATATAATAAAATTTATAATAAAATAATATGTTGAAAAATATATATAATAATTATATAAATGTCTATATATATAAATATATATATATATATATATATATATAAATATTAAAATATATATAAATATATAATGCTAAAAATATTTATATTATTTATATAATATAAAATAAATATTATATATATACTAAATATAAAATATAATATAAATATGAAGAATTTTTTTTAAATTTTTAAAAATAACTAAATAACATTCATATAATGAATACAAAAAAATAAAAATTTCAAAAATTGAAAATATGAAATAAATAAAAATGAAAATGTATACAAGTCATAAAGAATAGATAGTGAAAATATTATTATTCTGTGTTGTAATAAAATCCATAATAAATAAATATTTACTACCCACTAAACACAAAAAAATGGAAAGTATATATAAATGAAGAATTTGCAACACAAAAATGCCAAGATTTTTGTTTACAATTATAAAATAAGTCTAATAATCTAATCTAATAACGAAAAATTTGAGTAAAGATTGAAAAAGTAATATATATTTTTCTTTCTATATTTGATATGAGTTAAAAAATTTTATAAAAAAAATATATATGTATTAATATATATCAAAATAAAAAAATATATGAAAAAAATTAAAACCTTTTAGTAATGTAGGAGGAGGGGGGGTTTGTTTTTTCGTCTATAAAAGCGAGTGTTTTTTCTAAGTAAGCAATTGCTCATTAACCTCAACCGAATTAACATTCTCAAAATGAAAACAAGAAGTCCCCAAGAAATTGAAAATGGAATAGATGAAGCTGAAACAATAGAATATGAAATATACAGCGAAGAAGACGAAGAAAGTGATGAAGAAATATATAGCGAAGAAGAAATATATAGCGAAGAAGATGAAGAAAGTGATGAAGAAATGGGTGATAACTATGGTGAAGAAAATGAAGAAATAGATTGTGACTACAGTAATAAGAGTCCAGTTGATTATTTTAAATATTTATTATTAAAACATTACTACATACCACCACAACTTTTTATTCAAATGATTAATAATCTAAGGGAAATAAATAAAGAAATTGAAAAAATGGTAGAGGAAAAGTTTTTAAGCTTGACACCAACAAAACGAAAAGAAATGATTGAACGCTTGATTGAAATTGGTAAATGCTATGATAATGTTGACATTTCATTATCGGACTGGATTAATCGTTGTAAAACCAAATATAGTTTTTACCACTAGCTGAATATGAAAAAATGGAAAATGGAGTTAGAGTGTGCAAGAGAAGAATTTACAAAATACCATGTGGAAGTGCCTTTAAACTATAAAAATTTTTGTTTACTATTACAAAATCAATTTTTGAATAAAGCTTGAAAATTTAAAAATCAATTTTTGAATAATTGATATATAAACATTTTTTTATTATGATTAATGAAATTTTATTTCCTAATTAATTTTGAATATATATATTTTTTTTGATTAATTATATTAAAAAAATTATATGAAATATATATATATTTATATATATATATTAATTTTATATTTTTATAATTAAAAATGGATAAATTAACACCAGTGGCAATTTTATTATTAATATCCACGGCGATGATGATTTTTACTCCCGTCATTACTACTACCACAACCACAATAAACAACGATAGTAATACTTTTTACAACCCTTCCGCAATTACTATTCCTATTAATAATGAAATATCATTAAGTCAAAAATTTATTAAACTAGAAAATAGTTCAAAATCTAACAAACCATGGTTATTAGATTATAAAACTTTAATGGGTTCTTCCTTTTCAGAACCTAATGTGCAGTTTGCATATATATTATTACTAGCTGAACATCAATCTAAAGCTCGTCCACGTAATTTACAATTCATGATTAAAGATAGTAAAAATTTCAATTTCAATTATTATGAAATTCTA